>NC_139656.1:25822447-25999947 GCF_951799395.1 Argentina silus | reverse complement strand
ACAGCCACTCAATGTTTATCAGTGCCAATTAACATCAATTAAGACCATTAGCCCCATAACGCACCGAGACATAATGATGAGAGCACGCATGCAATTAGACCTGATTGGAGAAAAATTGTGTCGCACAGTCGCCAAGCTCCCAATCATGGCATCCCTCAGACACAGGAAGTAAAAATTCTCTCTCTCTCTCTCTCATCCTCTCTTTTCTTTCCTTCCCTTTCTCCAGCCCTCGAACTAGCAACAAAACCACCCTGTCTGCAGCCATACAGTCAGCATCAGGCTCAATGTCCAAGCCAATTGTGCAGCTAAGGGAATTATTTCAGTACAGTGCAGAGTGCCCAGTGAACCAGGCATGTTTGTGCCATCACCACCCCATCCCCCAACCCCACTCCTCCTCCTAGACCGTTTCTCCCCAGTGCCCGCTCACACTGTGCCCCGGGGGAAGCTCCTGTAGGGAGAGATCTCGTCTCATTCTCGTCTTTCGATCTGGTCTCACGTCCTCATGGCCCACTGAGCCAGGCAGGGCACCCTCTGGCCTACATTTCCCCTGCCAGCCAGTCACACTGCCGGGGGTAAATGGAGGGTTGATGCCTGGGGCTGTCCGACCTGGAATGTACAGCCCAGGATACTGTTACTATACATGGTCATGCTAGGGAGATAGGGGATATGATACAGCGGCTTTTGGAGGGAATAGGGAGGGTGTTATAATATATTTATAACAGTACAACTGTATCTGTGTACATCTGGATATTAATGGGACATGGAGGAAGAATCCATGTTTTTTGGTCATTTTGAACACTAATCCCGCTCCCCACACACACACACACACACACACACACACACACACACACACCAGATCAAGACATTTCCCCTCTGTGTGTATTTGTGTTTCTGCATTGCGACATTCATGGCTGACAGTGTAATCACGCTCCTCTGAAAATCAATGGCAGGTCCATGTTCTATTCCTGGCCACTATAAATGGCCCTTTCTAAGAGCAGGGATGGAGAGAGAGGGAGGGAAGAGAGAGAGAGAGAGAGAGAGAAAGGGAGAGTGGGAGACTGTCCGATGCTGGTTGGCATGGTAACCTGGCCAGGTGAAAGAGAGTCTTGGAGGCTTTTGTCTCGCGGGAGCAGTGTATCAGCAGCAGCCTATCCCAGAATCCCCCTGCAGGCTGTTGTGTATCATGGTCGCCCTCTGGGCTGGGGATTAGTAGTAGAGCTCTCCTACCGTCTGCACATACAATAAACACACACACACACACACACACACACACACACACACACATACACGCATACACACACACACACACACACACACACACACACACACATACACACATACCCTCCTACCCTCTGCCTGCTGTACCTGTACTATACATACAGTACAACAGATCAGTCTGTGTTGTTGTTGTTGTTTTTGTTGATATTGTTGTTGTTGTTGTAAGGTTTCATTCACAGCATCCTGACACCAAACTATTCACTATCATATAGTGAATATTCTATGATATATAGTAAATATTCTACCGTATACTGTAATGACATTGGTGCTGCTAGGAGATATAACATCTGAGACATCAGCAACCGTGCCAGGTATGTCTGGGCAGTGCCAAAGAGGAAGCTGGAGCCGGTTCTGTGCCAGTGTCTCTTATTGGCTCTGACTGTGTGATGTCTGTTTGATGTGAACTACTGACGCACACTCACTGTCCTCAGCTCCACTCCTGGTGGTCATCAGCATTTCATGGCTTTTTAACGAGGAGCTGTGTGTGTGTGTGTGTGTGTGTGTGTGTGTGTGTGTGTGTGTGTGTGTGTGTGTGTGTGTGTGTGTGTGTGTGTGTGTGTGTGTGTGTGTGTGTGTGTGTGTGTGTGTGTGTGTGTGTGTGTGTGTACGCGCTCACAGGCTTTACTTAGAAAGCCTACTTACTCGCCCAATTGGACAGGAAATAAGAGTCATTAGTGTCCCAGCGTGCACTGTGTGTACGTGTGTGTGTGGGTGTGTGCATGCATGCGTGTGTGTGTGTGTGAGAGAGAGAGAGAGAGAGAGAGAGAGAGAGAGAGAGAGAGAGAGGCTGTTCAGCCATACATTTATGCCTCATTTAAACATGTCAATACTTCTATTAGACCTAGATCTAGTGCCTCTAAGGCAAGTCCATTTCCATACGCTCTCCATGATATTTACATCTGGTTCCACATTGATTTAGAAGATAGGCTATCAAAGACACTCTGGCTAATGGACGCTTAAAGATTAAATCGTACAATTTAATGAGTATAGCAAGCACTGGTTCAAAACAATGGCAAAAAGTGGGTGTGTGGGTGTGTGTGTGTGTGTGTGTGTGTGTGTGTGTGTGTGTGTGTGTTTGTGTGTGTGTTTGTGAAATAAAACGCAAGTAGATATGTTTAATGTGTGAGGCTCCCAGTGGAAGCGTCATCTCTCTCCTGCTCCCCAGAGCCCTGTTCCTGTACCCATAATTCTGCTGGATATTAAAGAAATACATCAACACAGCAATTACAGGCCCATGAAACGGCCTGGCTCGTGCCTCAGGGCAGACTCAGCTGGCCTGCTCTCTCTGTCTCTCTCTCTCTCTCTCTCTCTCTCTCTCACACACAAACCCACACACACACACGCACGCACGCACGCACACGCACACACACACACACACACAGTAGATTGATCTGCTCCTTCTGTATGACACACACCTCATGCCGTCGGAGCCCTTCCATACTTGGTTCATGATCTTGCTCCACGACAGCAGTCAGCAAACAATCAACAATTCAAGTTATAAAAAGTGACAAAAAGTGACAACAAGTGACAATAAGTGACAATAAGTGACAATGGTCCGAGTGCAGTAATGTCAGTGTGCAATAATATGTGCAGTAATGATTCACACACTGACTAGGCCACACGGGACAAAATATGTTAATGTGTACACATGTGTATCGTGTGCCGTTTCTGATGGAGATGTGTTATTCCATGGTTGGTGGCAGTCATTCTACTGTAATACCTCTGTCAGGAGGAGTGTAAACATGGGTATCTACCACCTCTGAGCCACTTAGGTGCTAAAACCGGAGTACCTTTGCTCAAAACGGTAACATTTATAACAGGCTCAGGAGTTCTTTTTTTCCCCTCACTCTTCCAAATGTGTCTCACTAAAAATTCATAGTTGTCATGCAAAATAAATCAGCGTTATTTTCTGGAGCGCAACTCAAAATGGCTGGGGAGTGAATAAGAGATGAGGCTTAAACGTCTGCGACCCCTCGCCTGACACTTTCCATCACATCACAGGAGCCATGCTCTGTGTGTGTGTGTGTGTGTGTGTGTGTGTGTGTGTGTGTGTGTGTGTGTGTGTGTGTGTGTGTGTGTGTGTGTGTGTGTGCGCGTTTGTGTGTGTGTGTGTGCGTGTGTGTGTGTAGGAGTAGAGCGTCATTACACACACTATTGCAGGGGTAATGAGCCTTGTGTGTCGTTAGTGTGTGTTTAGTGTGCTGTATTTAGTGTGCTGTCAGAGGGATACTGTACCAACAGGGACCCCCAGAATACAAGCCAATGCTGCTTGTTGTCATCAGATTCTCTCAGCTGAATGTAGCAGAGAGCCAGGCAGGGTTGTATGTACATACGTAACAACCTTGTCTGCAGAATGTTAACCAGCGCACTAGATAACCATGGATGTCAGCTGTACAATGGTTTAACTCAATTAGGTGTCATTTGAGCTAAGACATGGGATTCATTGGATTCATTACACTGTCATTGCTGTGTCTTCCTACCTCACATGTGACAGGTATGAGGAGGATGTTGTGGCGGAATTGGATTACTGCTCGACTGTTTATGTCGAGTCTGTCCTACTTCATGTCAAATGTAACGTTCCTCTTCTCCATCTCTCTCTCCCTCTTTCCCCCCTTCTTTCTCTCTCACACTCCCCCCTCCGCCTCCTCTCTCTCTCTCTCTCTCTCCCTCCTCCCCTCCCTCTCTCCCCCAGTCCCGGCCATGATCACGTCATACCCCAACACCACTCTGGCCACACAGGGGGAGGAGAAGAGGATGAGCTGTACGGCCCATGGAGAGAAGCCCATTATGGTGCGCTGGGAGAAGGAGGAGCGCATCATCAACCCCGAGATGAGCCGCTACGTGGTTACCGTCAAAGAGGTGGCCGACGAGGTCATCTCCACGCTGCAGGTACGCATAGCAGCCACCAGGGGGAGTGTGGGGTCCAGTTTCTGCATTATGCGCAAAATACTGTACATATGGAATTGATGGCTGCTGTGGATGTTTGTGACATTACAGGGCAAACATTTATTTTGCATCAATCTAACCCCTGAGTCATTAACGTTTTGTGAAGCTAGCCAGTTACAGCTATGCTAAATCATTCAGGATGCAGGTAATGTTTGTCATCAGAGGTATCAGAATCAGAATCAGAATCAGAATCAGAATCAGAATCAGATTTTTTTTTATTTGGCCAAGTATATTTGCACATACAGGAAATTGACTTGGTGAGGTTGATGCATGGGACATAAAAAACAATATATAAGAAAAATATGAACAAAAAATGTACAAAATAGCAAAATATGAACAAAATAGCAAAAACAAATGTACAAAATAGAACAATAAAACAATAAATGATGTATTATGTATCCTGTCTTACTTCAAATGATAGACTAGAAAAGATTCGATTAGAATGATAGATTCAAATGATAGATTCAAGGATGCCATTTATTTCCACATGCTCATACATCACATAAAGAGAGCAACCAAACCCAACACCCAGACATAGCATTTACAGCAGGAGAGGCTGGTGGAGGTAGAAGGTAGAGGATGGCCTCATTGTAATGCATGGAATAGAATGAGGAATCGTATCAAACACATGCATTTGATACCATTCCTCATTCCATTCCGTACATTACAAAGAGTCCTGTCCTTTTCTACCTCCACCAGCCTCCCCTGATTTACAATTTTAAAAAATCTACCCCTTCCCCCACAGATCATGCCTACAGTGAGGGAAGACTCTGGCTTCTTCTCCTGCCATGCCATCAACTCCTACGGTGAAGACCGAGGGATCATTCAGCTAACAGTGCAAGGTACGGCTAACAGCCGCTGTACCACAGAACTCTGAGAGAGAGATTGATGTGTGGTGTCAATGTCAGTTCCATAACGTTGCATCAACATGTGTGTCCCATTGCTGTGTCCCTCAGAGCCCCCTGACCCCCCGGAGGTGGAGATCAGAGAGGTCAAGGACAGGACCATCGCACTCCGCTGGACCATGGGCTTCGATGGCAACAGCCCAATCACAAACTTTGACATTGAGTGCAAGAACAAGTCAGGTACAAGGAAACCCCAATCCTCTGGAGTGGATGTGTCATGAAATGCAAAGGCTGTCACCTCCTCTGTGTTTCATTGTCTCTGTTGTTGTATTTAGTTGTGTCTCCCTCTTTAGCTTAGAGGGGAGCGTCTCCTCTCTATGGGAGAATAATTATTCCTGCTGGTTTTCACTTTGCCTCAGTACTATAATTCAATGCAGCCGCCCTAATGCACTTAGCACTGGGTTTGACCTTTAGACTCCACTCAGCATCGTCACTAACCCCTATGTAAACCTTGGCCTCCCCACAGCCTCCTGGGAAACGGCCCAGAGAACCAAAGACGTGTCCCCCCAGCTCAACCAGGCCACCATCATCGACCTGCACCCCTCCTCCACCTACAACATACGCATGTTCGCCAAGAACCTCATTGGCAAGAGTGAGGCCAGCAACGAGCTCAGCATCACCACAGATGAAGCAGGTAAGCACCAACGACCTACACCTACGACCCTGCACTCATGCAGACACACACACACACACAGGACACACACACACACACACACACACACGCACACACAGGACACACACACATGCACACACAGGACACACACACATGCATACACACACACACATACACTGGACACACACATACATTAGACACACACACACACATACATACACTGCAAATCTTTCTGTAAATTCATTACATCATAGTCAGACCTCAGTGTGATTGACAACAAAAGAAGAGCAGACAGAGAAACAAATATCACTGACATAAGGGCATTGGCTGAAAGAGGAGAGAAGCGAGGGATGGGGGGAGTCAGTTCATTAACAGCTGAGTTACATCAGCTCCATTGGTTGTGTTGCATTATTGAACACACGCTGACCCTGCACTAAAAGCAGGACTTTTCAATTAGCAACCCCAGTTGTAAATGCCACACTGCGGTTAAAAGACCAGGGGCCAGACCTCTGCAAATGGCCCCCTTTCTCTTATCCCATCCCCCAGAGGGCACCTTTTCTCTCCCTCATGGCTCCCCCATAAACATGTCTGCCATTTTGATTAAAGTGGTCCTGGGCTAGCTCCCACCTGGGCTAGCTCCTGCCTTGACCATTTGACTATATCATTGTTGCCCTGACAAAAATATGATTGAAGTCTTGATGACCTTGATGTCTGCTTCCTTCTAGCTCCTGATGGCTCCCCACAAGATGTGCAACTGGAGGCCTTCTCCTCTCAGAGCATCAGAGTCTCCTGGAGGGTAAATGAGCATTTACATCATCACTGGAGCATAGGACTGGAGTGTGTGAGTGTGTGTGTGTGTGTGTGTGTGTGTGTGTGTGTGTGTGTGTGTGTGTGTGTGTGTGTGTGTGTGTGTGTGTATACTGTAGCTCTACGCTAAATATGGATTGCAGATCCTTTGAGGGCCATAATGTGTTTCTTCAAGTCATCGATTGATCGACACCACCTCTCTCCCCTCCCCTCCCTCCCTCTCTTCCCCAGGCCCCCAAGAGGGACCTTCAGAATGGGGCCATCAGGGGCTACCAGGTGGGCTACCGGGAGTACAGTGCCGGGGGCAACTACCAGTTCAACGTGATCACCATGGAGACCACGGGGGACAACAGCGAGAGCCTGGTCCTGGACAACCTGAAGAAGTTCACCCAATATGGCGTGGTGGTGCAGGCCAGCAACAGCGCAGGGATAGGGCCCTCCTCCACCGAGGTCATCTCCACTACACTGGAGGACGGTGAGGATGATTGACAGTCAGCCGGTCACCATGGTTACAGCGTGTTGATGGACAGTGGCTAGTTAGAGCCCCGTGGATAGAAAGCTATATGTGTGGCTAGTTACTGGGTTGGAATAATGAGCAAATCTTAATCCTGAATTTTTATTTTTATTTTAAAACACTCAGACCACAGTGGGGTAGATAACACAAGGAAAGAGGACATTGGAGTAAAGATAACAGAGACAAGTCACATAAATAGACATTTGACATGTGAAACAGAGATGGTGAGGTTATGGATATTCTGTAGTACAGCAAGGGACTCAGGTGGATGTTTTGTCTGGGAAGCCAATTAACTTTGGTGATGCGCCGCCATCTAGTGGACAGTTCAGGCATTGTTGGTGTAATTCTTCTGTCACTTGTGTTCAGTGTTCTCACTGCTGGTCTTCTCCTTGGTTCTCCAAAGTGCCCAGCCGACCTCCAGAGAACGTCCAGGCCACAGCTGCATCCCCAGAGATCATCTCCTTGTCTTGGCTGACCCCGCCTAAAGAGGCCCTCAACGGCATCCTGCAGGGCTTCAGGGTCATCTACTGGGCTAACCTACCAGATGGAGGTACACTGTACATACACACATCTATAGTACACACATGCATGTACTTAGAGTATAGGACCTGTATATTTTATTTAACCTTTATTTTTAGAAGGGATATATGCATGTACTTATAGAACTTGTATGTATGCATGTACTTATGCATGGAGACACAGACGTATTCAACTCAAAGGCATAGGATGAAAACACCAGTATACAGAGAATTATGTATTCAGGGGATGAATTATGAGGGTTGGATCTCACAGAAATGATTGAATCGAAGTAACAAGCAAGAAATTACACAGGCAAGTGTAATCAGTCTCTTGAATGAACAAATGCTCACCTTTCAAATCAAACCCACAACAGATTATATAATTACAATTTAAATCATGGAAAACCAAACTGTTAATATGAACGATGTGAGTCTAATTTGAACGATGTGAGCCCAACCTGTCAATCAAATTGACCCGACCAAGCATTCACTATTTTACTGCTCAAAGTCGGAGTCTACATTTACCCAGCCAATCAGGATACAGGAATTGATTGGCATTTGATTGGCTTGGCCATGGTAATCTACATTTAAACTTCCTTGGCTGTTTGTAAACACGCTGTATGTCCTTGGTTCCTGAGCAAAGTTTTGGGAACATTTTGAGGTTCCTATTGGCTGGGGAAATAGACATCCACCAGTGAGTTATGGTATGTTAGTTAGGTTCTCGCGAACTCGTAGCTCCCAGTTGGTGAAGTCATAACTCTGACATGAATGTATTCGAGTGCTTTTTTTGGGAACAGCTCTTCAACTTATGAGATTTATACATTTTATTGTACATACAGTACACGTGTGCTTGTTAACAATTAAATATGTTTAAATAGCACAGAAAGATTAATACTGTTTACATGTTTACCATTTATTGTCAAAATCAGCATCTGTTTTCTGACAAGAAGGTAAAAGGTGACAGTGAACACATCGTCATATTGGAACTATGTTGGAACTCCAAGTTGGAGGGTCGTTCTAGTGGTTATTTTCCACTCAGGAACTCGTATGAGTTTCCTACAGCTGCCAAATGCACCAATAGTTGATGCATGGACAGGTCCATTTGATTGACAGGTTGGACTCACACCTTTCAAACGATACAGGCGTGATGGGATGCCTTAGGACCTGAATATGCAGACATAGACATATCTTTGGTTTTACGACTTACATGACAGGTGTTCATTTCATTAGACTAAAGGCTTTTCGTGAATTTAATTGTGACTGTTTGATTTAACGTTGGTTTAATTTGAAAGCTGAGCATTTGTTATAGAATAGACTTGTGGAAAAATTGAAAGCTTTCTGGTTTCATTAGAATTCCCCCCCCCCCCCCCCCCATGATAAATGGCATAGGCTAAAACCCAGACAACATGGCATGCAGTCCTCACGTGCTGCAGGGATGTCACAGTGATGGTTTGTGACAGTGCCGTTACCTTTGACCCCGAATCTGTCACATCACATTGTCCTGATGTCCCCTGTACTGTGTGAACCAATGGAAAATGAACACTCACACCCTGACAGCTCAATCTAGTTTGCATGGTAACAGTGCATGTCATAGAATGACATGCCCAAACCATATCTGCACATATCAGGATTGAGGAGAACCATGGAGACGAATGGGATTTGAGTTGAATACTGAACAATCCGCAGACGATGTTTAAGATCAAATCATATTTATTGTACATGCATTTTCTACATGATTGAAACTTCAGACAGTCTTTTGTTGCGGCTGGCAATATGTGTGTTATAATTAAGCAATAAAGCACTAGAGGCCGTGATTTATCGTCAATAAAGTCACAGCTGAGGGGCGTTGTTAGGCCTGAGGGCTGCCAACCCCACAGCTGTGACTTTATTCACAATAAAGCACAGACTCGAGTGATTTATTGCGAACGGTTAATGGTTACAAAACATTGTGACAAGAAAACAAGGCCCTACGTATTTATTTCATGATAGATTGTGCTGGTTTCTGCCCTGCGCTCAGAAATATAGTTCTACAAATAATTCTACAGATAAACAAATATTCATAATTTGAGTGTTTGTGCAGGGATATGACTGCAATAGCATAGCTGTTACTTTATCAGGGAATAAAGCACGGCTTCGCCTCTCGGCCAATCACAATGCTTGTCCTGACCAAACCGTTGTATAAATGTGAACTAAAGCATCTCATGTTATCTACCAGCAGAGGGGGTTATAAGCCAGTTCTCAAAGACGGTGGAGCAAATGTATTGTGCCAATGTTGGCGTGGTATCACCACTGGCATTATCCAGTTACTGCAGTGGTCAACCTCACAGCTCTGCTCTTCTATCCGGACAGAATGGGACGACTAAATGTTAGCCATTCAAGAGCAACATTGGCTATAAACCACACCTGGTGTCCCTGTATGTATTTTACTACAGCTCAACACTGCCCTGTAGTAAAAATGTACTCACTTCTTTAGCCAGAGGAGTGTTATGAGCAGCCCACACCACACCCATAATGACAAAACCATAGTTAGAGATCATTGGAGACTAGTGGATTCATTGTAATGCATGGAATGGTATCTTTGATTCAATCCAGTCTATGCATTACAATGAGCCTGTCCTCTGATTTATACCTCCACCAGCCTCCCCTGTTAGAGATAGAGCTGAACAGAATCCAAACACTGTAAAACAGGGTTCTCCAAGCACTCTGGAACAGTTTGGCTTTTAATGGCTTCAGTAGAGGGAGGAGGAGAGACACCTGTACTGGGCTTTAAACACTGTGGCTCCCAGCCACACTGCAGTGGCGATGGGAGGAGAAGAGGAGGGAGGGGAGGAGAGAGAAAGAGAGAGGAGAGAGAGAGAGAGAGAGAGAGAGAGAGTGAGAGAGACATCAATAATCCAACAGTCAGCAAGTAAGAGGAGCTTGGAGTCAAGGAGAGACCCACCAGAGAAGACCTTGGCTGGGTGGTTTCATCCTGTCTTTGTGTCTAGGATTTGATTGAATAAGATGTTCAAGGCTCTGTTATGACATCCTTGAACATAATGACGTCTTATTTTATGTATGTAATATGCTGTACTGTACAGTTGTATGATATACATTTCCCGACAGTGCAGTCAACTTCTCATCTATGTAGGTTATTTACAGTGGTACTCTAGGTCCTGTGGCTCTTTGTGGCTCAGTTGGTAGAGCATGGCGCTAACAACACTTAGATTGTGGGTTTGTTTCCCGTTATATACTGAAAAATATATGCACTCACTGCAATGTAAGTGGCTTTGGATAAAAGCGTCAGCTAAATGGCATATATTATTTGACAAGGTCTCTTCTGATATCCTGATTAATGTTTGGCTTTGTTTTTCCACCCTATCTCTTTTTCCCTCCCTCCCACTCTCTCTCTCTCTCTCTCTCTTTCTCTCTCTCTCTCTCTCTCTCTCTCTCTCTCTCTCTCTCATCTTCTCCCACCCTCATTCCTTTTTTAAAATGTTGTCCTTCTCTCTGTCCCCTCCTCCATCTCTCACCTCTCCACTCTTCCCTTCTTCAGAGCTGGGGGAGATCAGGAACGTGACCACGTCTAAGCCGAATCTGGAGCTGGATGGTCTGGAGAAGTACACCAACTACAGCATCCAGGTGCTGGCCTTCACCAGGGCCGGGGACGGGGTGCGCAGCGAGCAGATCTTCACCCGCACCAAGGAGGACGGTATGGTCACACTCCCAGTACACTAAGCCCTTCTAGAATCAGCTTTACCTCAGATCTACAAACATCGTCACCATCTTTGCCCTACTTAAGACTTCATGGTCTAACCATGAAAAATGAATTAGTAAACTGATATGACGTTAAAAATAAATGACTTTGAAAATAACCAAAACTAAAAGTTAGGGAATTGTTGGCGCCAAATCTAACCTGATTTGAACTACCAAATGATTTAGAAAAAAGGGCATTCGTTTTTTAAATTAGTTGTATTCTATGGTGAACTTCCCAAGGGTGTAAACTATCACATACATAACAGGACATATTTTGATTTGTTATTAATTATTTAGTTGTATTTATCTATCTCTCTAAGATTTGATTGGAAACATGCCTTCCTTGAAACTAAAGATTAGAATTCAATTCATGATTCAGTTGATGCAGACAACAAATAGATTAACACTTGATTTAGACATCCAACAGATTTCTGAAGCCCTGTTCCGAAAACACATTTCTGAGTCTTGTATTATGAATGAGCATTTTGCCAACTAGAAATAATTAACAGGATGGGATGACTTCTGTTTGAACTTGGTACGAAATGATAGAAATAGGAGTTGACAGTTGTTGTGGACGCCTCACATCAGCAACTAAAAAACAACTAAGCCTGTGCCTTTAGCTAAAAAACCATGTAGCGTAAAAGGGCATTCTTACTGAAATCACTGATGTGACCGAAATCACACAAAAGGACAAGGAAAAGAAAAGTTCACTTAAGTTCACTTACCCCCCCCCTCCCCCAACAGTCCCCGGGCCTCCAGCTGGTGTGAAAGCAGCCGCAGCGTCTAACTCGGTGGTGTTTGTGTCCTGGCTGCCCCCTCTCAAACTCAACGGCATCATCAGGAAGTACACAGTCTTCTGCTCCAACCCGCACCCCACGGTAAGGTCCCTGGCCAGAGAGGCCACGTGGGCACAAGGGTGGCAAAGGACAGGGTGGGCACGTGCTGGGGTTAAGAGGACAAGCAGAGTTGGAGGTTGGGGGGAGGTTGAGTGGAGTTTGGGGGGAGGTTAGGGGGAGGTTGAGTGGAGGTTGAGGGGAGGTTAGGGGGAGGTTGAGTGGAGGTTGAGGGGAGGGGCACCAGGGTGAGGAGAGACTAGAAGCATGACACACAAGGCTAAAGGGAGACTTATGGGGCACTGCTACACCATACGACAGGCCTTGGAAAATATCACTGATATTTGCCAGGGCTGTGTCATCGACAGTCTGAACTTTAATAGCTTGGTCTAGACATGCACTATATGTAGGTCGTGTTAGTCTTCATAGAATATAACTATAAAGCCTGCACATTAAATCTTGTCAGTTTTCTCCTAGATTAAAAAATGTTTCATTATAGTTCACCTGACAAAATCCAAGATTAGACCTTCTACATCTCATATATACGTTGGTGCAACACACCTTTTAGACAAGGACTCTTCCCAGACATGCTCCATCCCCTGCATTCTACCTTGATCCTGTACAGAACCTGGTGGAAAATGTATTTGAAAAAGTGTTCCTGACTAAGATGTCCATAAACACTACTGGTCTCCTTGTGAGCCTCCATTTTGAGTGGATGGTTCTGTAACCAATGAATATTTGTCACTTTATTGTCACTTTTTGTCACGTTTTATTACTTTTCATTGATTTGTTGATTTGTTGCTGACTGCTGTTGTTGAGCGTGGAGCAAGATCCCAAAGCATTTCACTGCGTCAATTACCACCGTATGTGATATACCGTATGTAACAAATACAATTTGATTTGATCTTGTCTGTTCCTCTCTCACAGGTCAGCAGTGAGTTTGAGGCCGCCCCAGACGTCTTCTTCTACCGCATCCCCAACCTGAGCAGGAACCGCCAGTACAGCATCTGGGTGGTGGCCGTCACCGCCGCCGGCCGCGGCAACGCCAGTGACATCATCACCGTCAAGCCCCTGGCCGAGGGTAGGTGGCGGAGCACGCTCAACCCGACCACGTGGCGCTCTGCCGGAACTCCGTCCTCTCAGAGCAGAGCAATGCGTTTCTCTTGATCTGAGAGAATACCTCATGCGAAAAAGCGGCTGTCCAAATATACAAGCAGAGACCAAAAGACAGAGCGTCGTATCATGTTTAAGAGACACAATCCTAAGAGTTGCAGCTGTGACCCCCCCCCCCCCGACACACACACACACACACACCCCACGCTAGGAGTGGCTGGGGAGAGAACAGGGAGACTGTGCCCACTATCTCAGTGTGTGAAGGTAGGCGAGGGAGCATCACACTGAATGCAAATGAGCTCGCCATTCTGCCCTGTCAGCACTGGTGCTGCTTGGTGAGAGCTGATAAGCTGATTGTTAGCGCTGATAGACAGTGTAGTGGCTTGGAGCTGGGACCTCTAGCTCCTATCAGGGCGTTCTCATCCTGTTTGCAGCAGGGGTGATGAATGGAGAGTCCCTGCTCTGCAGCTCAGATGAGAAGTGCTTTAGTCTCACCCTGCCTCATCCCTACCCAACCATGTTACAGCTAAGCACAGAGATGGACTGTGTGTTACTTTATGGGTGCAGGTGGAGAGGAGGGAGGAGAGGAGTAAAGACACATTAGAAACTCACCATGTCTAAACTGGATTAGTTTGATGTATAGTATTTAAACTGTGTTTTCACTATATGAACCTCCTGTATACTGTAGATCATTGTAGTAACCATTCAACAAAGTGTACATCTCACAATTACCATTAAAAGGCTCAGACAGGTGTTAGTTATTGATACTGTCAGTGCAGCACAGTATGTTGATTTGAGGTGTTTCTGTGTGTTTTCCTGTAGCTCCTGCCCAGATCCTGACTTTCAACGGCACAGTCACCACCCCCTGGATGAGGGACATTGTGTTGCCCTGTAAGGCGGTGGGCGACCCAGCTCCCACGGTCAAGTGGCTGAAGGAGACGTGAGTAGTACACAAAAGAACAGAACAGCCTCACCCCACAGCAGTAGTCTAGTCGTCAGATGCCAGGGTCATTTCCTGACTGTCATACGTTTGTCATTCAGCAACGGAAGCCCCGCCTCTGCTGTTATTGACAACCGACGCAGTGTCCATGGCAACGGCAGCCTGGTCATCCGCACAGTGAAAGCGGAGGATTCCGGGAACTACACCTGTGTGGCCAGTAACAGCTTTGGGCCAGATAAAATCATCCTCAACCTGCAGGTCCAAGGTGAACAAAGATGGAGTCTACAGTGGAACATTAACCTGTCTACCAGTTGACTGGTGTTCAAGGCCATAGATAGATATGTGTGTCTGTCATGCAATCACTTTCTCAACCTGCTTTACTGTAGGCTATATTATACGACTGACTTGCTGAAGCTACCAGAATTTATGTCCATAGGGGTATTTACCCAGAAGACCATTAGTATTGATTAATTCATAACATTAACTGTCTTTAGAATGGCTTAATTCGTAGATACATTAGTAGGTTAGGAAAGAGCAGTTTTCGCTTTCGAGTTTCAATGACTTGACTGTGTCTGTTGGACTTCCTTCCAGTTCCACCGGACCAGCCTCGTCTCACCGTTACCAAGACAACCACAACGTCCATCACCCTGTCCTGGATCCCTGGCGACAACGGAGGCAGCTCCATCAGAGGTCAGACACTAACACAGCTGTTAACAACACATTCACCGACTGGAATGACAAGACTGCACAGTGAAAGCGGTTTGAAGAGCCTTACTCCATCAAATCCAGAGAACACAAAAACAACTTTCTTTCAGTGTGAGAGAAAGATGAACGTTGATTGAATGGGGTCCCTCAATATGGGTGATACCAAGTTAGTTTGTTTAGCAGGTAAATTATGGTGCATATTTTGGAACTAGGAAACTCGGGAAATGCCCAACTTCCGAAAGTATCAGAATCAACCTATAGGAAGCTCTATGCAAATAATTGACATTACTTTTAGCTCTGACATGTCATGAACACACCTTTATCACATCCTCTTGTCTCTCCCTCTTTTTTTTTCTCTTTCTCCCTGTAGGATACATCCTACAGTACTCAGAGGACAACAGTGAGCAGTGGGGTAACTTTGCCATCAGCCCTAGCGAGCGTTCCTACCGCCTAGAGAATCTCAAGTGTGGCACATGGTACAAATTCACCCTTACGGCCCAGAATGCAGTGGGCCCGGGTCGCATCAGTGAGATCATTGAAGCAAAGACTCACGGGAAAGGTAAGGGCGTAACCCTCGTATGTGGGGGGCTGTTATGTACTGACTGCTGTAACATTGATGTTATGGTCTTGAAGTAATAACCTACGATCCAACTATTCTGACCCCTTCACTCCTTCCTCTCTCTCCTCAGAGCCCCAGTACTCTAAAGAACAGGAGCTCTTCACCAGCATCAACGCCACGCGCGTCAGGCTCAATCTGGTTGGCTGGAACAACGGCGGCTGCCCAATCACGTCCTTCACGTTGGAGTACCGGTCTGTCGATTCGCCCACGTGGACCACGGCCCAGCGCACGTCCCTGACCAAGAGCTACATCTTGTACGACCTGCAGGAGGCCACCTGGTACGAGCTGCTGATGAAGGTGTACAACAGCGCCGGCTTCGCCGAGAAGAGAGTCAAGTTCGCCACGCTCAGCTACGACGGCAGTGAGTTATCGCTCTTCACAACTATTTTTGACATTTAGCAGACGCTTTTATCCAAAGCGATTTACAACAGCGGCTTACAAGTACATTTGTCTAAAGTAAGGGAATCATCTATACATCAGTCATCATAAGAAAAAAATCTATGCTAGGACCAGGTGCCCTTGGCAGTCACAATTTTTTGTACAGAGGGATAGTTGGGGGTGAAGAGGTGGTCTTTAGCAGGGACAGTCAAGATGTAGCCTGAAGATATGGGTCTTCAGTCTACAGTAGTAGTGACTCTGCAGTCCTGACAGCAGTGGGAAGCTCGTTCCACCACCGGGGCGCCAAGACAGTGAAAAGCATTGACTGAACCATCCTCTTTGTGTTGAATAAGCAGTCCGCAGTCAATGTTAACAACGTGCACATCGATTCAGTTCACATTTGATTTATTTTAGTTTGGGTTATGCAGCAGCAGTACAATTGTGATTGTCCTAGAAATATAAACAAAGACCAACACCTTTAGATCCTAAAACGTTCATGGGTTTGTCTTCTAACTAGGGGTTTTCAGTCGGTGTGACAGTCATAGGAAAAGCTCTCCACCAGTGGAGTCTTGTGGAGGTAGGAATCGGAGGACGGGCTCATTGCAATGCATGCACATGTGTTTGATACCATTCCTCATTCCGTTTTATGCATTACAATGAGCCTGTCCTCCGATGTCTACCTCCACAAGCCTCCACCGAAGTACACACCCTCCATGGTATACCCTAGGCTATTATTAATGGTGAATATCGATACTGAGGTTCTACATAGAGATTCTATATAATGATGGATTGCACCACACTGCAATGAAGAACCTGTGTCAAACCCTTTTAACTTCTCTTACCACAGAAAGAGTGTCGCCAGTGACATAGTCCATCAAAAAAAATGTTCATTTAAGGCATAGGTACAAAAGGAAATAAATTCCTAGTTTGCTATTACCAGAGCTTGGAGCTTAAAGTGGCTGTCTCATTCCAGTCTTTTCCCAGCCATAAAAGGCTTCGGGTCTCCTGATGAATTGGGCAGTAAAGCACCTTCACATTTTATGCTGACTCCAGCGGCCGTGGCTGTTGTGTCTGCTGCTTTTTATGATGCCTCCATCACGTCCATATCGAGCGCCACTGCATGAATTAAATAATTTTTGTGATCTACGGACCTCAGCAGAGGCGAGGGTAGGGTAGGGGAGGGGAGGGGGACACAGATGAGCAATCACCTGCCATGCCCCCTCAGCAATTCAACGGCTGCCCCGGCCACCCCCACCCCCACCCCCTTGCTAGACCACTGGTCCTCTTGTACCACTGTCCGGATGCCCCACCGCCCCCACCCCCTTGCTAGACCACTGGTCCTCATGTCGCCACCGCTGTCTGGATGCCCCACCACCATCCCCCATCAGTCCAGGAACTGTAAAAGAAAAAAGAAAAAAAGGCCTGAGCATTCAGCTAAGAAGGATGAGTTCATTTCTTTTAAGTAGTGCTGCAGTCAACTGGGCATTATTGCCAATTCGGCAAAAGGTCAGGTGCTGATTGCGGCGCAGTGCAGCAGCCTGTTAGAGCAGATTGTGTGTGATGGCTGGGAAAGACATTTACTCTGGGATGCAAGCTGCATGAGGCACTTTACATTTTGCCAGTCGCTTGCCGCATGTTTTAAACATTAACACAAAGGTCATTCAGTGCTAAACATACTTCGACCGAAACCATGTATGGAAGTATTTGGCTTGTTTTCTAGGTTCAGTCCCTGTCTGAAAGGTCTGGTTTGCCGTCACCACACTTGGCAAACCTTAAAAGGTTCTTTTATACCACCTACATGATGTCATCACAACCATGACATAATACAATGTAATGTATGTCAGCTCATGACATGCGTATGGCCTGTGTGTCCAGGTACCATCGCCCCACTGGTGAAGGCGCCCAACGTGAGCCAAGACAACCCGGGCAGCAGCGAGGGTCTGAAGATGATGGTGACCATCTCCTGCGTACTGGTGGGCATCGTCATGGTCTTCGTCTTGCTGCTGGTGCTGAGGAGGAGGAGGAGGGAGCAGAGGCTCAAGAGGCTCAGAGGTGAGACCTGATTAGTGTGTTACTGTAGGTGTACAGTGCAATATCTAAACCATTGTGTGTTTGAAGAAACGCTCCAGGAAAATTAGCTTTATATATTATGTGACTTTTATTTTCTTGTTTGTTCTGCAGACGCGAAAAGTTTGGCTGAAATGCTGATGAGGTAAGCATAAATCGGTTTGATATATATTAAACAATAATACTAACAACTTAGTTCCATTAACCATAATACTATATGGTTCTAATAACAATGTGTCTAATGCTGAATTAAGTCCAATGCAGAAATATCCTAAATACATCGCAGGAAAAAACAACTGTTCAGATTTCCCATGGTATCAATATTAGATTATGCTATTTTAATGAAATCCTTGACAAAACCCACTCTGGTTTCCTGTGTTCCTCAGTAAAAACACCCGCCCTGCAGACACTATTAACAAGCAGCAGCAGACCTTGAGAATGCACATCGACATCCCCAGAGCACAGCTCCTCATAGAGGAGAGAGACACCATGGAGACAGTTGGTGAGTAGACAGTGGCCATTACTGTGCAGTATATTAATACCCCCTGTATTACTGCTCCACATACTATTAGTGTGTGTACAGTAAATACAGCCATGCAGAAAATACTTTAGTTCCCATCACCTCTGATGAAGCAAGTTCTCCTTTTCTCTCACAATGTTCCCCTTTTTCTCACCATATTCCCTCTTGGTAGTCAATGTGACGTTGTTGTGGTCCTCTTTGTTCTGGTACCTCTTGGTAGTCAATGTGACGTTGTTGTGGTCCTCTTTGTTCTGGTACCTCTTGGTAGTCAATGTGACATTGTTGTGGTCCTCTTTGTTCTGGTACCTCTTGGTAGTCAATGTGACATTGTTGTGGTCCTCTTTGTTCTGGTACCTCTTGTTGATAACCGGCTCTTCTCCTCCTGGTACTGTAACGTTTGTGGATTCGGTCCCTCAGATGACAGATCCACGGTACTGCTGACTGACAATGACTTTGGCGAGACCCAGAAGCAGAAGTCCTCCACAGTGACGCACACGGTCCATTACCAGTCCCTGTCCCAGGCCACCGGCCCACTAGTGGACGTGTCCGACGCCAGACCCGGAACCAGTAAGTCCAGTACGGACCATTCTATTCATTTCCATAGAATTAGAACCGCGTGTAGAATTAATGATTAGAATCACGTGCCTGTGAAGTGGTCTAGTGCTGTAACTGTAGCACCTATTCTAGACAAACATGAGCGGTTTCTCCATATCATATACACCATCTTAAATTAGACCACACGCTTGCCCTATAACACGCGTTAAGGTGGCTGTTTGTCTGTCGCAGTGTGTTTGAAGGCAGTAGGTCAAAGACAATCTGAGGAGACCTGATTCTCCATCTCACCTCTCTGGCCCCCCCTGTCTCTCCCTAATAGGAGTTAATTGTGTCAAGCACGTTTGTGACATTCTATTTCCAGAGCAGTGCCGGTCCTCCGAGAATCACTGGCATTATTAACACTGCCAGTACAATCTCCACTCCTGTTATTTACGGTGATGAGCAATTATTTCCAGCACGGTGGCTTATGTTTGTTTTTTTCTCTGGTTTTTCAATTATAAATATGAATTAAGCCAAAATGTGCGTGTGGTGTTTTTCAACTAAGAAAGAGAAAAGAAAGAGAATATACTTTTTCCTATTATTTTTTTCTCGTTTTCTTACCGCCCATAGAGCTAGTGTATGCATTTATGTGATCACAAGCAATGCTGTGATAACCTTCCCTACACAGAGCCATTGAGGTGGGATTTCTCTTCTGGTGTCTTCTGGTTTCTATACTGAGCGGTTTGTGGTCATTGCCATTGCCAGCATGTAACATACAATCATCATCATCCTATCATTCCTATGTCACATACCATACAGTACTGTGTGTCCCTGGTGTGGGTGTGCTGTACAGTAACATGCTGTTCCTCCCTCCACACAGACCCCACAGCCCGCCGCACAGCCAAAGCCGGCCCCGCCGCCCGCAACCGCTACGCTAGCCAGTGGACTCTGAACCGGCCTCACCCCCCTGTCTCTGCCCACACCCTGAGCACCGACTGGAGGCTGCCCACACCCAGAGTGGCTGGTTCTGTAGACAAGGAGAGTGACAGCTACAGCGTCAGCCCATCTCAGGATACAGGTAACGCACCGACAGTTAACAGTCCCCAATAACAATGTAACACCCACCTTAACCAAGCCTGTAACAAAAAAAACCTCACAATGATGCCAATAACAACTGCTATATACAACTCTTAACAATGCTAGCACACTGCTAATGCTAAGGAAAGCAGCAAGCTAACCCCACCACTAACCTGGCTGTCTAACCCTGCTCCCCGTGCAGACCGGGCGCGGAGCAGCATGGTGTCGACAGAGAGCGCCTCGTCCACGTACGAGGAGCTGGCGCGGGCCTACGAACACGCCAAGATGGAGGAGCAGCTGCGCCATGCTAAGTTCACCATCACAGAGTGCTTCATCTCCGACACGTCCTCGGAGCAGATGACGGCCGGCACCAACGACTACACGGACAGCCTGACCTCCAGCACGCCCTCCGAGTCGGGCATCTGCAGGTTCACCGCCTCCCCACCCAAGCCTCAGGACGTCAGCCGAGTCATGAACATGGCCGTGCCCAAGGCTCACAGACCGGGTGAGGCTGCGCTGCTACCTGCTAGCTGGCTAACTCTGGAGCCTGTGCTGTGGGGCTAACGCTAACCGTCACTGCAGACATCACTGTAATGCAGCTGCAAACCTGACCCTCCTCAGCCTAAACCCCAAATGAAAGCACTGACCTAATCTGCATCCCAAAACTAATCTTAAACCTAACTCTAACTCTAACACTAAAACCACTGAGTGAGCAATTGTGGTTAACTATGTGTCGTAACAATCTGGTATTTGTTCTTCACATGCCATTAAGAACAAACCAACTCTGTTATAGCCTCTCAAAACCGAACCAATCAATTCAGGCCCATTTCCCTCTCTCTCATAAATGCCAGCCTCTGCACAGCAGGCCAACCAGAATATATACCCATATAGTAAATATTTACTGCTGATAGATCAACTGTTCTGAAGATAATTATCTAGTAAACCATGAAGCCACCCGCAGCAGCAAATGTTGAGTTCTGAAGTGCTCTGTTTGAATTGATTTCACTAATTAGACACATTCTAGGGTACATTATGTGCAGTAGTGAGAAACAGGAAAGGACTTCACTGCAAGGGGCCACATATCACACACTAGAATCTGGGCCCCAGATTCAGCAAATAATGCTGAGCAGAGCAAAACCTTATAACTCAGAATACTCTACAGAACAGCATGATTTTAACAATGATTTTGAGAAAACAAATTATTCAATCTAGGTTTTGTAAGTAGATTGAAAATGCATTGCATATCATGGACTAGACGCAGTATTTAAAACTCCCCTTGGATTATATCTCATTGTGTCTATTTGAATTGCGTCCATTTACGTTTTATCTGAAATATTAAGGTAAAGATGTCTGACTTTGCACATGAAAATTGGGACCTTCTGCCCTTAATCTCTGTACACATCAATCAAGGCCCATGAAAGAGATGTATACTTCAACAGGCTTTATACATTCACTCAGTTCAATTTGTAATGAACTGCTCTGCAGTCTTGAATCTATAACATTACTTATTCATATTATAGAAAATCAACTGTCTCCTTCATCCATTACACATTAAACGACATAGTAAAATACTGCAGTGATCAAGCCAAGGACACAGGGAGACAGTTTGCATGCCGGTATGAGAATATTTAATCATTAGTGTATAACCTCAATAACTAGACGAAAGAGTACTGTAATCGCCTGTCATAAGCTGTGCATGACTTTGGTTTGATAGCAGCCCTAGTTTTGGGAGTTGGACTGGCAGATATGATGAGATGGTATTTGAAGAGTGAAGCAAAGTGTCAGAAAGATTCAAGTGACATTATTTCCACCAATCTCTCTTCCAATTTTAATCTCTACTGACATGTTTTGAAATGAGACTTGATAGTTGAAGCTGATTAGTAGTTCCACTGATCATTTAGATTTTTCCATCATATCCTATTATCCTCCTGACTAACTCTGCCCTCTCTCTCCTGTGTCCTGTAGGGGGAGAGCTGGTACACCTGCCCCCATACCTGCGCATGGACTTCCTGCTGAACCGAGGCATGTCATGCTCGGGCTCGTCTCGCGGGGGCAATAGCGGAGAGGGGGCGATGGGCCAGGCCTGTCTGGAGCCCCAGAAGAGTCGCTCCCTCAAACGGCCATCGCGCATGGCACCCCCCACGCCCATGGAGGCCCCCCAGGTCAGCAGGGACGCAGTGGCCCAGTGGCAGCCCGGCTCAGCGGCCACACTGCCCCACAGAGAGGGCTCGGAGCTGGCCCAGGCCGCCAAGCTCAGCACCTCCCAGGAGTCCCTGCTGGACTCGCGAGGACACCTCAAACAGAGCAGCAACCCCTACGCAAAGTCCTACACGCTGGTATAACACCAGGGGCATGGGGCCGGACTCAAACTCACACTAACACTGGACTTACACTCAAGTGCAGTAAACTGACTCTCACCACGCAGTCCTGTATATACGTCCCCTTCCTTCAAGGAGGGGTCACTTTTACTAATCTCCTTTTATTTATTTTGGAGCTTTCTTTCAGTTCTTGTTTGTTTTTTAACTTGTGAGACAAATTCACTCATCTGAAATGACTCCGCGTGGAGCTTGCCAAACTAATTACGTTACGAGGGAGCATTATTTATTCTTGATAATTATTGTTAATTATTAATGATTAATCAGTGATTATTAATTGTTAGTTGTCAACTATTAATGATTATTAATTATTGATTACAAATGATCAATTGATACCATTACTGCAATGTTTTAATAGGAGCCTGGACAGCTTTTTTCCGGAGTGTGAGACGATGATTTGGAGCCCGTCATTTTTTTCTATGGAAATTCCTTCTAAAACACTGAATGAAACTTGGGAGAAATCTGGGAATGAAAGCAATCGGCACCAGTCCAAACTTGTCGGCTGCTCTCAAACGATTACTTTTTTGAAGAAAAAAGAAATCTATTTCCTATGGATGCATGGGGGACTGACCAATTAAAAGACTATGAGGATAACGATCACGACTGGACAGCCCAGTTGAGCATTTTGTCACACTATGAAATGATCCAATGTGAAGATTTATTATTCTTATTACTATAAATATATATATAAAAAGAGAAATCACTTTTATTTGTGGATATTACAGGGAAGAATTGATTTGGTTAATAAAGTCCTTAGTCATGTTTGCACATATCTCGTTTTGATTAGGAAATGGAGTCTCTGTTGATCTTTCTCTGTGTCCCATTCTCTGATGGTGCAATATGAAAAAAGATATGAAAAATTATATGAATACTATTGCTCTATGCTGTACTGTATTGAAAAAAAAAATAACTATGTTGTGAGTATACTTACAGGACAAACTCCAGCTATGTATTCAGGTGTAGTTTACCACTACTAATTTGCCAGGGTGGTGAATGAACTAGAACAGGGAGGGTTAGAGATAACGGTTTGCACTTCACGACACCCAAAAACCGTGTCCAGATTGAACCCCCTATTCTCAGTGCACTAGGTAGAGTCTTCATGGCTTTCACTGTCCTCCTCAGTAGATTTACTGTTGCTGCATTGCAGTGACGCTCCTCTACAGGGAAAAAACTTGAGACAATCCAACAGAACCCCCCTTCAAACCAAACCTAAAGTCTATGGGAATATCTAAAGTGTGGATATAAGCTGTTTTTGTTGTTGTCTACCCTGGCCCATTTTCTTTTCTTTATTCTTTTCTTCGTTTAGTCCGGGAGGGAGAGTTTGATAAGAATGCTGTGAGGTTATTATGTCAGTTTCTATGATTAGTTGAATTAATTGTCTTCATTATGATATTCCTTTTAACAAGATGTCGCTTTTTATTTTTAACATGGGTGTTCACCATGGTGGCACTGAAATAAAGAGAAACTAACACAGTTCAAATTTGATGAATAAAAAGGCTGTTCCCCAAAATACCCTCCACAGTTTGACATGAATGACTGGTGGTGGTCTTACAGAGGCATAGACACGTGTTGATGATGCCCAGGAATGTTGCCCTGCATTCTGGTCTTGTGTGGGTGGGTGGGTAGGGTGGGTAGGGTGGGTGGGGTAATGGTGGTGGTTGGTTCTAGGTAGTTTGTCTGAAGTGAGTTTCAGTCATTGATGAATAGTTTCCTTTTTATGTAACAGCACTCACAGATCTCACAACACTCAAAATCTCCTAATTAAAATATGATATTGTTTACCAAAGACATTGATGGTTTTTCAGTGCTGATGGTGGTTGAAATGCATGTTTTACTCAATTTACCACAATGTACAACAGTGCATCTGCACACTCTTTGCCTGCAGGTGGCAGAGTGCAGCAAATCTTTATTCCGTATCTCCTCATCTTGTTTCCTTCTCAAGTTAAGTCTCATCATTCAAATTGGCTAGTTATTAAAATAGGCTTCTCATATGCGGAGGTCTGAAGCTTATTTTGAATGTATTTCTAGCAATTTTAACAATGCTTTGAAGCACCAGGGTTCGTTTATTGGCTGACGCAATGTGTTGTTCTCAAAGACTAACAGGAGAACGTGTTATCGTGAGGGTACAATGTGACCTGATGGGATAGATGACTAGGATCATACCAATCCCTATGTCCCTGCTGTAAACGAGAGAGAAGAACAATGGAAACAACATTAAACTCTCATGAGATAGCTTTGCATGAGGTTTGTCAAGAGAGAAAACCAAGCAAAACCCAAAGGAAAAATACAGTCTCTGTTACTGTAATGCCAATGTCACATCAAGGCTTACACATTTGATTAATCACAATACAAATCCCCTCAGGTAGCCTAAAGCTGCATGCCATTTTTAACCCATGAAGTGCTGAGGCTCCCTCAAACTGAGTCCCCCAGTGAGTTTGTATGTGTATAGCTGTGAGTGAGTAAAGAGGAGCTCTTTTCTCCTAAATTGGTCTATTGATTGGGAGCATTCCAGCCTGTCACTCTGGAGATTCAGCCTCGGCTCTCCCACGCCCAGGCTGAAAATTGCTTCCACGGTCCTATATCACAGACCGTGGACGCACAGGCTAATGGGAAGGCATATTACTCAGCATGACAACTATATTCGCCATCCGCTTCTGAAGTACACAACAAATTAAGCATGGTGACAGAGATTTACTCGCCGCCACACTCGACCGGTATTAACTCCTGTCATAAATAAAGTCCGGGGCCAACTGAATTCTCCCCTCTGATCGGCCCGAGAAATATGGAGCTGTCACCGGGCGGGATGTTAATTGCATCTGGCAATAGACGTGGAGTCTGTTTCATTCGGTTTAATTAGGATGCCTTGAATGCAATGGCATGATCGGTGAGTGGGGAATATGGAGCTTAGATGATCATTACTGTATTAACATATGTCTTTATGCAGATGATGGCATTTTTAAAAATGGGGATGTGTGTGTTGAAGTTCATTGGCCGTGTCCCTCTGGGATTGAAGAATCCACTGCAGGGGTGTGATTGCTCATCCATGCAGGGCAAGTTTTGGACCTGTCAATGCACCACATCCTACCTCTCACAGTAGGCCTGGACTCTTCTGTCTCAACTCCCACTCCAAGCCTTGCTTTATACTGGATACTGGCCGCATGCCAGCTCTGACATCAACCACTGTATTTTTGTCTCTTGTACTTTCATTTTAGCCATTTATCTCAGTGATTAAGAGATACAAACACACAAATAGTGGTGATACAATACATATGTCCTCAGGGTGTAGAGATTAATACATTACCAAGTGTATTCTGGTATGTAGAGAATTCTGTGGTGACGTGTGGGATCTGATCCCACAATCTTGCAGCGATCAATGAACATCAATGTCCCTCCCACACATCTCTAGCGAGTCGTCACTCAAATCCAGGCTCACCATTTCACTTCTAACACCACTGTTAATAATTCACTTGGCAGCAGTTCTTGGTACAACCCCTTGGTACTATCTGCTTGGGTGAGGAGCACACTAGCCACTTTGCAATTATGATAAAGCCACTCAACCAACAGTGGTGGTACAATAGTAGGCTTACCTCACAACAAGATTTGGATTAAGTATCGAAGTAAGACATACTGTAACTGTAAAGTTCAGTCTCTCACCACCAACACAGAATCTCTATAGACTTCACCGCCACTTATAAAACCAGTTCTCATAGTCCCTGATAGGGCACCAGCAGCTGTACATGTCTGTCAGTGGAAAGCAAGAATAGGACATTCCTGAGTTAGGGTCAGGCCTTAAACATTCTGCACAGACTGAAGAGGAATTCCTCAGTCTGCCCATTGTCTATTTCCACCACAGTAAATCTCGGGTGGAGCAGTAAATCAATAACAGCCTCTCCATACAACAGACTGTAGTGTGAGTTACCTACATAACCCTAATTTACTCAACAGAGCCAAATCAAATTGAGCTGAGCTAAGCTGTACTGGGCCGGGCTGGGGACACATCCACCATACTGTAGTTGCAGAAAAAATCTGAGCCAGCACAGTACGGTTCGGGTTGACCCTGTAGTGTCTAAAGCCCTTGTAGACTTGTGATCCTCTACATGATGTCCTTTGGGCTTGATTGTGTGGGATTAGACCAGCTTTAAAGGACAAAGGACCATAGGATTACTCACAAAGCACACACACGGAGAGCAAGATTACAGATTGACATGATGCAGCACAAGGTGTTAGGTCCTTGGGTACTTTAGAGGTCATAATCAGTTAATCATAATCTGGTTGTAATCTGTTCACCAGTGATTCACCATCTGCATGATAACTCCACACACTATGACCTGTGACAGATTTTTGAATGCAAGCTTACAGTACAGAAAGAATGCCATGCCTCAAACCTATCCCCACACTTTAAATATTCACTGAGTGATGTAACCTGCCCTGGTTGCATAGCTATTTTTGTTAAGACTGCGTTGTTTGTTATCCACACTGACAGATGAATCATCAAATGTAAAGATGGTTTGCAATATAACATCATATTGTCAGAGATACTGTGATCATAGTACTGAGGTCCAAATGTTCTATTCTTTCAGTCCACCAGGTACTCATGTCAGGCATTTGATCACTCTCAGGTATTAAAGGAGTCAACACCATGACCTGGGCCTCAATCCTTACCTGCACTTTTCACACTTGACCGCTCACACTCGCACGTCCTCACGTGCACTTTCACCCAGGACTGAGCCCCCCTGTCCCTGTAGCTGACTCCAATCTAACAGAAATGAATTACTCGGCACTGCGCTGCTGCTTCCCCTGGCCGGGCTGTGTCAGCGGCTTATTGACCCATGAAATAAAGCGCCACCTGAGGCTCGCTCCTGTTACTGAGAAACCCCAAGTGTCCGATAGATAAGACCACGGCTTCGGTTTTCCTGGAAAATTGTTTCTTTTTTCAGGCTGAGTGGAGACATCCTCCCATTACTGCTGACTCCCCGACTCTAACATAGGTGGTGACAGGGTGGACTGAGTTGTATGGTTCACTGATGATGACCTCAATTTGACCTGGCTGTCATAACCTCATTTCAATAGCTTTGAACCCTACTTTCCCTACTAGGAAAAGGCTGAATTTACACAATCCTCCTTCTCTTCTATGTATGCGCAGTTCCAGTGACTACTTGACAAGGGTATAAACAATATGTAAGAGATATATCAAGGTGGATGGAAAACGTTTGATAATCCAATTATGCGGACATGAAGAAGAGCAGGACTAGGCTTAAGCCTAGTCCTTGACTAAAAAGCATCCTCCATAGCAATTTGCCATTGAAAGTGTGAATTAGTCCAGGACTAGGCTTAAGCCTTGTCTGTGAAACCAGCCCCAAGTGTTTTAGAAGAGAGAAATTAAAGACGGGTCTGGGCTGACTACTGCATCATTATTGGCTTTAAAGCTATCTAGTGAATCACATCGATCAATAAGTGCAGTCAAGTTCAAAGTTTATTGCAAGCTCAGGATGAAATATCAATTTGTGTAAGAAGCCTGTTAAGCCTTATAATGATGCTTAGCTTAAAAGGGCTCATGTACTTTACTTACCAGGCAAGCTCATTTACTTCAAGACGTTCTGCCCACCTTATGTCCTACTTGATATAACAATAACATTTGAGATGACTGTGTATAGTAAGATTAACTATAAGCTTTGAAATGTACCCACAAATTCAGCCACCAAAGTAAGGCTCTGTTGATATAAATACTGACTAACCTATAACATACTAACATAGTTCTGGATTAACCATGACAATGTACTGTATATCATGCCAAGATGTGAAAGTAAAACAAGGCTCACTCAAATCAGTTCTTTATATCTTTTCAATATTTATTTCGTTCTTTAAACGTGTCTCCACTGAAGGACAGTATTGTATATTTCACTCATTTGGGTTAAACAATAGGTTAAAAAGAAACAATGGGTATCAAATCACAAACACAATATCTAGCAATGTATCTAGAAACACACAAACGAAAACAATAGTCAAAAAATGAAGTAGTAAGTAAAAACACTTTCTATGGACATGTTGAAGGGGAGGACGATCCACAATTCTTACATGAATGATGGTATAAGCCCTAGATTTAGTTGCCAGTTGTGGAGAGACGTGGGAAAGCAAATATGAGCCATTGATTCAATTCTGAATGCATCAGTCATACAGTATGAAAGCAATGGGCATTGTTAGGGAACCAACGGACAAAACGTTCTGCCTAAGATCATTTTCCAGCAGGAGGGAAATGCCATTAACAGACCTCCTAGTAGAGGAAAATCTTTAGATTTATGATGCCCAGCTGAAAAGAATGCCAATGCAATCATGTTGTGAATCTGATGATCAATCTTAGCGATACATGTTTAGCCTGAAGGTGATAAAGACTGTGGTTCCAGTTTCTTAATTGCTTTACGAGCACACCTAGGGGAGACTGGGGACAAATGTAACAGGGATCAATTGTGACACTCTTCTCCAATCAGAAACAAGCTAGAGAGACGAAACTCACTCAGTACATGCACTGTTAGATATTCTCCCTGCATGAAGAAATGTTGTCAAATATCTCACCATCTGCAGGTTTTAGGGCTTTAATATCCAAGAGTCCAAATCAATATTTTTTAAGCACTGTTATATTGGCTAAACATTGACGTGTCAATGTTTTCGTATCTTGCTAGCACAAGGTTTTGTCATGGCTGTTAGGGTCAGGGCGATTGTAAGGCAATGTACAATTTTCCCTAAGCCAAGCAGCTCTATGTTGAAAACTAGTGATTTTAACTTTGAGATAGTATGAATTATACAAATATCTATCTTTTGATAGCCATGGGATTGTAGAGTGCAAATACAGTTGTAACCAGGTATGGGTCTGAGTACCATCAATTGCCATTTTGACGTAGAGACCATTACAGAGCTGTAAAATGCCTCTAGTTATACTAATTAAATGTCTCTACACTGTCTTGACTGGGAACATGTAGAACTCTACAACAGCAAAACATTTTGGAAGCTAAGTGAGTTTATTTGGTGTATTTTGTAGTTAAAATTGACACCATCCAATGAATTGTTTAATTAAAATCAATACTGTGATCAAACCATCTTCTATAGAGACCTATAAATTATATAAATGATTAGTAGACAGATGTAAGTTTCTTATATAAAAAGTAACTGGTCTCGGTTGAGTGGTCTCTGACTAATACAGTAGAGTAAATGGCAAAAATTGGTACAATTGCCCCTAGTCTCCCCTACTTATTAAACAGCTTGTTACTGTACATGACATGAGGGAGACTACCAAGGGTTTGACTGCTACAGCCACTGATCTACATAGAGTGTAGTATTATAGTAAGTATTCAATAAAAAAACAGAGATAGCAAAATCATAGGAAAGATCAATATATATCCAGAACTTAACCATAATTTATGGATACAGCAATCAATTCAATAAGTTACACATATACTTTCACAAAGATATCAGTGAAACCCTGACCCTCCCAATCTTTGAACTCCCAGTCCCTCCCACAGCAGCCACCCACCCCCTCCTCCCCCCCGCCCCCCCCCCCTCCCAATTGAGTCCATGACAGTGCGCTTTGATTGACATGCAAGACCAAGCCCCCAGCTGGTGCAGTCCAGCCTCAGGAGACAGAGCTGCCCAGCCCTGTCCCGCCCACTCTAGGACTTCACATCCTGCTTCTTCTTCTGGAACTTCCTGAACTGGGATTGGATGGCCACAGCGGCCTTCTCCGTCTCCGGGGCTTTCATGTCGATGTCACCAAAATCCTCCGCCGGGGCGCCCTTCTTCTCCTCTGCAAGTAAGGAACAGAGACAGTGAGAGGCTGCTGCCATGAGTGGGAGTGCCTATGACATCTGCCCTATCGGAAAACAACCCCAGGCCCCTATATGGCAATGGCTCAACCGTGCATTCTAATGATCTTAAGGGGACCTTGTGCCTTAAGTACTACTAGCTTACACATATCCGGTCCCTTCAGATCTACAGACATAAGTCACGATTGGGCAAGAGCTAGAGGCGAGGGGCTATTTTTAGACCACCGAGTGTGATAACACGCTTTCGATGAAGTCTTGTGAATGCATACAGTAAGCAAACAGTGCGATTTCTTTTTTCTCCCTCCCAGCAGAGGGTTAACTTTGGGGTTTCTGTTGTTGGTTAATGTCTATAGAACGTGCTTAAGTCTATAGAAATGGATTTAATTTGAATTGAATTGAAAAGATTATATTTAAAAAGCAGCCATCTAATCTCATATGCATGCATGCAGTCATGTCCTCTGCACATCCATGAGGATGTTATTGTCTAACTCGCCATTCATTATTCATTCACTGCCCTCTATAGCAGATGGGTAATGAGTATGGAAAGATGTCAAATTGACACAGATTGACATATAAATTGTTCATTTGCTTTGTATATGAAGGGTTAAGTGTCTATTTAATACATAGTCAATCACAGCCAAAACATCAGCAATGAGGGAATGAGGGTTTCGGTCTCCAAGCAACCAAAGAGTGAACGTTCCGTGAATAGTAAGGCCTATGCTGATTGGTTAAATGTGAGAGGCAAGCACAGAGAAATTGGATCTGTGAGGTGACTGAGAGTGACCTAACAAGCAACAGTGGCTCCAATTTCTGTGATATGACCTCAATTCCCAGGCCTGATTCCAACGGCGACAGGATGCAATAGTACATGTCAGCCTCCATTCACATGCGCCTACTACTGTAGGTGTATTCAACGGCAAAAAGGTTAACTCCTTAGCTAAACATCACACATGCACTTGTGCTGAGTATCGACTAAACAGTTGTGTGTGCAAACATACAAAACACATTGCAGAATGAACAACATACGTTTAGACAGGACTTCTTGATGACCTTGGCGCGCTTCGTAAACAACATTTTGGTAATGAAAAGAAATGAAATGAATATTACATGATTGCATGACCCCAAGCAATCTTGAGATTGCCCCCATCTGGAACGGACACATGAAAGCACAGCTGTGGTGACATTCCATTCCACTATCCAGACCCAAGAGTAGTTATTTCGGGCAAATGTCTCTCATATGTCTTATGTGTCTCAGTAATCAGACAGAGTGCCACATCACACCTCAAACACACACACACACGCACACACACACACACACACACACTCACACACACTCACACAAACACAATTTTACCCAAAGGATGATGTGTTTTCATTCCTGGTGAAGGTGGTTAAAGGTGAGATTTGAGCTGGTGTCTCTGAGATGTAGTCTGCTTAGGGACATTGGGACAGTGATTGATGAGGCCCGGGTCTACAAAACCTGGGTGATAGCAGCAATCGCCCCCACACACACACACACACACAATCGTTGAGTAATCTCTAGTTGTGGAACATTGGAGTTAATAAGGGTAACACAAATTTAATTTTGGTTACCTAAACTTGGTTAGTTTGTGGTCAGGGCTTAGTATGTCTGGTAAGCGAAGGTACCTATACCTACATGTATGTCATACAATATGTTCATAAGGTCTTCGAAATGGGGTGTAACCTGCAGCGGTACATGACCAGAATATCACATCAGAAAATTGACACTCTTAAAATAGTCTGACTAAGTCAAACTCTCCTTAGAGATTACGGGTTCTGAGATGACTCTTAAAATAACTATGAGTGAATCAGGGATCGTACAGTAAGGAACAGCGAAGCCGAGAGATAGCGCTCCACTCATGATAATAGCGCAGGCATGGAATCCCATTCTCACTATTCCTATTACCATAGTCTCCATTTTGTAAATGTATTTTATCAACTTATACTTAAGGCATTGAAATATGAGCTTGGCGCGGCTATTCGAGTGGTTTAGGCTCCTTACAAAGGGAAGCAAAAGGTGAAAATAGAACACGGAAATTGGCAAATGTCAAATAAATGTAAATCATGGTTCAATCAAATTCAATTAACGGGATAAGATCCACTTCCTGTTCAGGGTGGTATTTCCCTGGGGGGTTGGACTGAATGACAATGTACCTCATCATCACCACCAGTGCAGACAGAAATCCAGTTAAACACATGGTCTCAATAGTAATAATAAAGGCCCCAGAGTGGGGTGAGGTCTCCCAGGACAGGGAAGGACCCATTTCATGTACAGAATGGGGGCCTTATGAAGCCTTTTAGGAGAGGTTGGCTGCCATTAACCTGCTGGCTCCTTTGTGTCTTAGGGATGGGTCCAGTGATGGGGGAGAATACATTCATTGATTCCAATGTGTTGTAAAAATGAATCCATTCAGTGATTCCATTGTCTATTGTATTCCCAAGGAATCTCTGTGGCGTTTGTCGCACCACAGTCTTAAAGAGGTTTTACTGCACCTGTCTGCACTGTTCACACCAGAGATGTTGTGGTAAAAATACAGGTGGGTAAACCCTGAACCCCATGGATTGAATAGGTGGGGAAAGTGACTAGCTGAAAGGGTGGGTAAACTCAACTCACCAAAATAGAGTTTATCCACATACATAACATATGCCATTAAGCAGAAGCTTTACAGTACAGTGAGTGCATACATGTTTTAGGGTATATGATCCCAATGGGAATTAAACCAACAACCTTAGTGTTGCTGGTGCCATGCTCTACCAACTGAGTGACACAGGATCAAGTACTGTATGTACAGTGTATTCGGAAAGTATTCAGACCCCTTCACTTTTTCCACATTTTGATATGTTACAGCCTTATTCTAAAATGTATTAAATTTAGGGTACATTTTATTATTTATTTTATTTTTCCCTCATCAATCTACACACAATACCCCATAATGACAAAGCCAAAACTAGTTTTTAGAAATGTTTGCTAATTTATTAAAAATAAAAAACTGAAATATCACATTTACATAAGTATTCAGACCCTTTAATCAGTACTTTGTTGAAGCACCTTTGGCAGCGATTACAGCCTCAAGTCTTCTTGGGTATGACGCTACAAGCTTGGCACACCTGCATTTGGGGAGTTTCTCCCATTCTTCTCTGCAAATCCTCTCAAGCTCTGTCAGGTTGGATGGGGAGCGTCGGTGCACAGCTATTTTCAGGTCTCTCCAGAGATGTTCGACCGCGTTCAAGTCCGGGCTCTGGCTGGGCCACCCAAGGACATTCAAAGACTTGTCCCGAAGCCACTCCAGTGTTGTCTTGGCTGTGTACTTTGGGTCGTTGTCCTGTTGAAAACTCCAAGCGGGCTGTCGTGTTTTTACTGAGGAGTGGCCCCTCTATCTGGCCACTATACCATACCAAAGGCCTGATTGGTGGAGTGCTGCAGAGATGGTTGTCCTTCTGGAAGGTTCTCCCATCTCCATAGAGGAATTCTGACAGAGTGACCATTGGGTTACCTCCCTGACATTGGCCCTTTTCCCCCTATTGCTCAGTTTGGCCAGGTGGCCAGCTCTAGGAAGGGTCTTGGTGGTTCCAAACTTCTTCCATTTAAGAATGATGGAGGCTATCTGTGCCTCGACACAATGCTGTCTCGGAGGTCTACAGACAATTCCTTCAACCTCATGGTCTGGTTTTTTTGCTCTGACATGCACTGTCGACTGTGGGACCTTATATAGTAAGGTGTGTGCCGTACGAGTGTCAAAGCAAAGGGTCTGAATACTTATGTAAATGTGATATTTCAGTTTTTACTTAGCAGATATTTCTAAAAACCTGTTTTCGCTTGGTCATTATGGAGTATTGTGTGTAGATTGATGAAGGAAAAAATTAATATAATCCATTTTAGAATAAGGCTGTAACATAACAAAATGTGGAAAAAGTTAAGGGGTCTGAATACTTTCCGAATGCACTGTAGGTCTATAGGACTTATGGGAACTGCAGGGATTTCACATACAATATCTTGTTAATTGCATTTTTAGAGAAGTAAATATATATAAATATATCTATAACGCCACAGGGATGAAATCTATGCAGGCTGTAGTTGAAAAAAATACTATTATTTGGGTCAGAATTCAACGGAAGAAGGACTTTGAATTCAATTTCTCCTGTACTCCCATTGGCTTTAGCTGGATTTCTACCACTTAACGTCATTTGTGAATATCAAAGGATTCTTCCCAGTATTGCAAGCCTAATTTTGCCGTCTCTAACTCAGGGGATTTTAATTACATTATCATGACAACAATACCATGCCCCAGTTTGGAAAGTAGGTCTTTTTTGTTAATTCCAGGCTTGAATGTGCCCAAGGCAGAGAACCGTTTCATTGTGGTCTCTTTTCTTTCATAAAAACAAAAGAGAGATCAACAAGACAAACGATCTGTCAGGTTTCTGAGACAACACACATTATTTGTTTTCGCTGTTTTGATCAGTTGTGGGGCTTATGAGTTCAGGTTTTCTGAATAGAGCTGAAGTCAATGGAATGTGTGTCCCATTCTCACATATTCATCAACATGTATATGTATTTTCCCCTTATATGGATATTTAATCAAGATGCAGAATACAATTACACAATGGATGATTTTGAAGGAGAACAATATACGTATTAGGCACACTGTGCATCTATGGTACAGTGTGTGTGTGTGTGTGTGTGTGTGTGTGTGTGTGTGTGTGTGTGTGTGTGTATGGGCTACTTTTGACACTGTATAAATAGATACACACCTTTTCCAGTCGATAGTTTGCTGTCTCCAGTCGCTGCTCCGGATCCTTGTCTCTGAAATTACAGAGAGAGAGAGAGAGAGAGAGAGAGAGATCAATACTCCTCCAATGCCTTTTAAAGACCGCATATCATGTTTCAACAGGCCTTCATAAAGAAATCAACCTTCCACTTCTTCATTTACAACAGATTTACCTCACTACACAAAGGTTCAACAAATATTATACTGTACATACAGCAGGATGAGTGAGTTAAACAGTGGAATCAGTTAGATACTGTACGTCAGACATAGTGAATAAAACCTTGATGAAGACCAGATATGACAGAGGACACTGCAGTTGTGCATTGCTTGGGGGCCAGTACGAGACATGCTGATCTATAATCCACATTTCTGCAGAGGTGGCATGCCCTGACTTCTACACTTCTCTGGATCCTGTCTGTTTTATGGCAGGTTGGTCCTTCACTGCACTGCAGTCAACATCAAAGGATCCACTGAGCTGGCATTTCACAAGGAAATTGCTCAATAGCCAGAGACCTTCGTTCAATGAGGATGGTACAGAACACTGACTTGAAAGGATATGTGTGCGTAATTGTTGTCATTCTTTCTTATGTATATTATGTATGTGTGTGTGTGTGTGTGTGTGTGTGTGTGTGTGTGTTTGTGTGTGTGTGTCCTTGTGTACGTGTGTCCGTGTGCTTTACAGTAGCAGCTGAGCAGCAATGATTGCCCTCCCCGTGCTGCCTATCCCAACCTGAATTATTAATCTGGTGCTTTCAATGAATTTCAAACACTACAGCACAGCTTTGATGCCAGCATGGGAGCCAGAGAGGGAAAAGAAAACAACAAAAAACCGGCAGCTTCCTCCAATTTCCTCAGTGCCGCTATTGAGGCGAGTGGAAGAAAAATACATATGAAGGCCACGCCATCTGTTTCTCTGTTCCTTTGTTGAAATTCAAAAGGAGCCACTGGGGTTTTGGCTTCTTGGTGGGTCTCATCTGCCGTGATTATGCCCTCCTGCATGGGGTAAATTCGGTACTTGCAGCTCACACCACTTCCACACCTACAGAGTGGCAACCCCCCCGGGTGGCCGTGATGCACAGCAGAGTCTCGGCACCAGAGCATCCACCACATATCTTTGCTTATTATTGCTGTGGAGAGGAGAGGGTAGAGGATTCATTTAAAATATCAATTAAGGGATGACGGAGTAACCAGACTGAGAAGGCAAATAGATTTCTCAGGTTGGCAGTCAAGTGAGGCAAGTCCAGGTCCAACCCTGTTGCTAGTCAACCATAGACCATATCTCCAGCAGTGTTGTCCCAGAGGGACCCTCTGCTCCGGAGTCTGATCTTCCTCCTCTCTCTCTCTTCCTCTCTCTTCTCATTTTTTCCTCTCTCTTCATCTCTCTTCCTCCACCCTGCAGCTCGAAATAGACATTGCCCGAGCAGACGGAGAGAGAGAGAGAGAGAGAGAGAGAGTGAGAGAGAGACAGAGAGAGGGGGGGGGGAGCTAATCCCAAGTTCAAAGGGAGAGAACACTCCTCCATATCAGACCACATTAGACCCATGAAATGAACTTTCACAGCCCAGGCCAGCACTCCAGAGCCCATCCACCTAACATTCACTACTGGAGGACACAACACTTGATACTAGCACCTATGAAGGAAGACACTACCAAGGAGCATCATACAGTATATATCTGTGCATGGATACACTGAACACAGGGGAGGCTGGTGGAGGTAGAAATTGGAGGATGGGCTCATTGTAATGCATGGAAAGGAATGAGGAATGGTATCAAAACACGTGTGAGTCTGTCCTCTGATTTCTACCTCTACCAACCTCCCCTGTGTGTTGGATACCATTCCTCATGCCATTCTATGCATTACAATAAGCCCATCCTCCGATTTCTACCTCCACCAGCCTCCCCTGACTGAACAGCTATAGGCAAACACTTCCAAAGCGTGCCCCAGAGAAAGAGAGGGTGCTAAATAATTATCAAGGAGATTTACAGTACCCTGGCCTAGGGAGTATGCAGCAACTACAATGGAGGGTAAATGTATGTAAACATTCACACCATCTGACGTTTGTTTAGCAAATGAGTTGGTATTTTACAACCGGGGGGTGTAAACTATCATACACTAATGATTTTTCCACTGGCGCTGTGATATTCTCAAAGACGCACAGTGGATAGAGGTTAATGAGAAACCGTAATCTCTCTCTACTGTAATCTGCTCTAATCCTCATGTTGTTGCTCTGTGTCCTTTGTGGCTTTGTAATAGTTTGTTTGTTTTCTCTTTGATCACAAGCAAAGGCAAACAGATGTGAGGAGGAGGAGGGTTGTTGGGGCAAAACCCATTAAAATGAGGATGTCTCGGTGTACAATCTGAGTGACTCGCTGATCCAGTGTTGCATCAGCTCAGCGAACGCACCCCCCCCAGTCCTTCCATTCATCCCTTTCTCCTCCTCGCTCCCTCCCTCCCTCCCTCTCTCTCTCTGTGATCCTCCTCTCTGCCTGGATACGGATGGAGCTTACATAACCACCCTGGTCAAAATGTGCAGGAGGATTACTCTGAACGCGCACTGGCACATTTTCCCCACATTATTTCTCTTCATTCTTTTTTTTTTCTTTCCTTTTCTTTTTCTCCAACGAGGCTTTTATGTCTCATGCCTTTCAGCTCCATGTTTGTTTTTTTCAGCACCTAATAAATGTGCAGAAAAAAAAAAGATTTGCATGAAAATTTGATTTGGATGAGGCTTTTAGAAGCCATGAATGAATTTTAAATGAGGAGTTGGGTCACGGATGCATGGTTCTCACGTTCTTGAGCCTGAGCTCCTTGATTGATATCACTCGCCAATTGAGCAGCTATAGTCAAAACCCTGCCAGCGACATAATCAACAAAAGATTGAAATCCCCATGATGTATTCTGTATCATCCATAAATATGAGTCACATACTTATTGTGTTAATGTGGCTTTTCGCACAAAGAAATATCTACACCAGTGTCAACACCAGTGGAGGCTGGTGGAGGTAGAAATCGGAGGACGGGCTCATTGTAATGCATGGAATGGAATGAGGAATGGTATCAAACACGTTCCATGCATTACAATGAGCCCGTCCTCCGATTTCTACCTCCACCAGCCTCCACTGGTGTACACTATAGTGATGAAGGCACCAGCAGTGGTCTGTTGACCAGAGTGTACTGTAGAGTACATTGAGAGTAGCAGAGCTTCTCTAGTCCACTATGCAATGAGCACATAGAGGAGCCTGCAAGTGCAATTCCTTTGAGTGGGCACACACAAAAAAACAGCCACACACACACACACCCACACACACACCCACACACACACACACACTCTATGCCTTTCTCATATAGTCAACATTGGAGGGGAAAGGATCTTGATTGACATGACATGTCTGTCTGGTCTTTTGTTGTCTCTTTGTTGGAACTCGATGGAGTAGCCTCATCACTAATCCACCCAATGGAATCCACAAAAAGACTGGCAGCGTTCACTTGAGAGGAGCACAGACACAATGTATCATGATATTTCACATCATCCATGCAAAGATGGTAAGGTATTGCCTCTCATCATTTTTTGGTGAGAATCATGCCAGGGAGCAGCTTCGGCATCTGAGCCAAGATAAAAATATCTGCACGAAAGAATTTGTGACTGGCAAGAGTCCTGCAAAAATACAAGGCAAGACAGTTGCACACTACCAGCATTTTCTCTCATGTGAGGGTTTGAATTAATATATGGATGTTTGAATGAATGAATGAACGAATGAGTGAGTGAGAATGTTCACTGTCAGTTTGGCACTAGAGAGAGGCCAACAGCTTTGTCGCGCACCTGCAACCCTGCCCCGAGTAGTCTCCAGTGCATGAGAACACACACACACACACACACACACACGCACACGCACACGCACACGCACACGCACACTCTATACTGCCTTCCGCCCCCATCATTTGTGAAGCTCTTTCCTCCTTACTCAGCTCTCCCTCTTTCTATCTCCAGGTCCTCTCCCTCCCTCCCTCCCTCTCTCTCTCTCTCTCTCTCCCTCCCTCCATCTCCCTCCCTCCCTCCATCTCCCTCCTTCTCTCCATCTCCCTGTAGTCTCCCTCCCTCTCTCCATCTCCCTGTAGTCTCATGCATTATTGGGGTGAATCCCCCCCCGCCCGGCACACACCGCTTTATTGATGGTTCAAGAGAGATTCATGTATACAATCTATAGGAGAGACAACTCATACGTTAGTTGTTACTGTAGAGATGGTGTCGTCCATACTGCATGTTACCAACGCATGAGAAGGGCCTGCTAATAGGCAGAGGCAGATTGTTACTACGGATATCCCTAACTAGAGACAGAGGTAATATGTTCTGCTCCCCCGGTAGCCTCTGGGTCCTGGCCCCGTTCAGCTTGGTTGGAACCCATGGAAAAGCCAAGGAAAACTCTCCTTTAAGTGGGCCACAGAGAGATGCTGACACAGATGGCTCCCAATGTTGAATGCTCACTTTGTGTGGGCCGCGAGTGAGTGTCTGTGCATGTATGTGTCCATGTGAGTGTGTGCTTTTCTGAGTCCATCTCATGCCACACGTAAATAAAGCCTCTCACTCTAAACAACCCCCTGTTGTCTGCATACAAAAGCCCTCGGGAAAACAGATGGAGTTCTCTCTGGATGGAAAACCTGTGTGACTCCTGGATATGAACCAGGCTGGGGAACAGGCTGTCAAATAGAGAGAGAGAATGACCCTGCCATCCATCTGTGGATGGTTGTCTGTTTGTGTGAAGAGGAAGCGTGTGCGTGTGTTAGCATGGGCGTAATGTGTAAGCATATCTCTTGTATCTGTTTGTATGGAAGTGTGTGTGTGTGTGTGTGTGTGTGTGTGTGTGTGTGTGTGTGTGTGTGTGTGTGTGTGTGCGAGCAAGCACACATGCCAGTCTGAGAGAGTGTTACCCGGCAGGGTGACTCATGGAGCACGCTGGCATGCTCCAGTCCTGTCACACCTGCTTCCAGCATATCTAATCCCCTCTCACTCTCCTCTCCTGTTCTTTCGTTTCATTAACCAACTGAACCATCATCCAGGATGACCTGGACTTCAGCTCCTCTCATCTTCAGTGTTATAGGGAATGTCATGACATGGAGAGTCTAGGACATCGAGCCACAGCAGCAGAACTTTCCATCTCAATGATCAACACTGCAGTGCAGTGCAAACTACAAGCTTTCACATCGCTACAGTTGTTAGCACTGTAGAATGAGTGGAGCTGTAAACTTTGTGTTTTGTCAGCTACTGTAAAAATCTGGTGCCAACTTTACCCTGGCGCAAAAGGTCTGGCTCTAAAAAGTCCTAAACCTCCACTCAGCACCTCCCAGCATCCATGAAAGTTAATTGAGTGAAGTTGAGGAGGGAAAACAAAATCACAAAAATGCTTAGAGTTGCAGAGATGAGGCGATCTCATCTGCGTAGGACCTTGACCTCTCTGGGACCAGTGATATCCGGGATGAAGGCCTGCGGTTACAGGTCAAGCTCCCTGTATCACTCTGGAGAGCCATTCTGACAAGACTGTCACAACATTATGTCAGACTCACACTGAACACGGCCCATTTAATCATTTCACACTGCGGACCGGAACAACAAAATATACAACACGTAAACACAAGCCAAAAACAACAACCACAACAACAGATTCTCATTCTGGGCCACCAAGCAGCTCAAGCCCTATCCAAGAGTTGCCTCTCATTAAGCAGCAGGACAGGGACATGGACGGTTCCACTGGGTGTCCATAACATGGCCAGTTTAACTGTGAGTGGGCACAGAAGCTGCAGGGGATAATGAGCACATGGCGCCCTCTGTACAGCTCCCAGCTGAGAGTGGCATGGCACAGACGGCTCCGAGGCTCCGCTTGTCACGGTCCCAGAGGAGAAGGCAAGATGTTTCCATGCTCCCAGTCCCATATGTTTAAGTCAGACAGGAAGCGTATAATGAACGATGATGACGATGATAATGATGATGATGGTGTTGTCGCGTTTTCATCATGTTGGGATTGTTTTTCCTAACATGGTTGGTTAATGGGCTACAACAGTTACGCAGCTCTGGGACACTGGGCTTAGTGGTTGTGGTAAACAGATCAGAAAACTGAAATTCTGTCTTAAGTCTTCCGTACCCTCTGGTTAAGGACTGGCATAGTGCGTGACACACATTTCTTGTAAGTAAATTATACCCAAATGAGTCAACACGAACGCTAAAAATAGCAAGGACGGACTATGGCGCTTAAGCACACACCCCAAACAGTGGAAACACATTCTGTATCCATCAGCTTGGAGACCCCTCTACAGTCATCAGCTCAATGCCTTCAGGTTTACCATTCATAGTCTTACATACACATTATATGAATGACTGGCCACACGCGCACACACACACACACACACACACACACACACACACACGAATGAGCACACCCGTGCACATGCACAGATAAACACACACACACACACACACACACACACACACACAGCCCACAATGACTTAAGCTAAAACCCCTGCCATACTCCTCCTATAAGTGGTGTATTGACGAGCAGTCACCCCCCCCTGGGCATGTCCAGCCCAGCCCTGTCCGCGATACTTGGCACACGCCGCAGTGCCCCGTTTTCAACCTGATGCCAACCAGAGGTCTGCGCTCAGCACTCCACAGCTCTGGCAGCATGACTCGCCTGGCACTGACACTGGGGTGTGGGGATGTACAAACCTTACAGCACTGACACTGGGGTGTGGGGATGTACAAACCTTACAGCACTGACACTGGGGTGTGGGGATGTACAAACCTTACAGCATTGCTCCCACTGATGCACTGTATGTTTAAAAAATTAAATTAAATTCAGAGACACTTCCTCGCTGCAATGTATTCATGATGTATTCATCTCCCATGTCGTCGCTGAGTGAACACAATTTATCGAGCAAATCACCGCTTCCTTTTTGATGTAGGCTATGTCAGTTTAACCATATTGTTTATGAAACACAGTCTCACATCTACCGTGAGGAAAGGGTAGAGTAGTAGTAGGGAGGGGGGGGGGGGGGGGGGGGGGGGGGGGGGTTTAGTAAAATAAATAAATGATCTTTCCTCCCGGCCTTTTGTAAGGCTATTTTGGGTTCTTCTGGCAGCTTGGGATCTCTAGAGGAGCTCCATGCTGCACTCAGTGTCTATTAACAATTTAACGAGGAAATGCCAGAACTAGGCCACAGACGACTCAGCCCAAACGCCATTACAATGCTCCAACAGCCTCCAACTGTGTTGTCGAGAGCACTAGTGACAGAGGCTCGCCCTGGTACTGAGGAGAGATGGCAGGAGGAAGCAAGCAGAAGGGAAAGGGAAGACCCACTTCAAATCACAGATCACATGGTTGATTTGTCAATGAACACTTCAACTCCATAAGACAAGCTATGCATCTGCTCATGGTGATGAATATGGATAATTCAAGTGAAACATTCACTGAGCGATGAAACCCCCACAAATTACGTAACCCAAGAAAAACAACTCTCCCCGCCACAGTGCAGGTGTCGAAATCCATCAGCAGGAACAAATATTGAAGCACAAACACAAGACAGCTCACTAAAGAAACAAAGACACAGGGGAGTTTCCTTTGTATAAATGATTTCAAGGCAGGACTTTAAGCTGAGCAAGTATTTGTCGTTATCCCTGTATGGCAGGAAACTGAGCCAAGACGCTCCTCAGCTGCCAACACTATTTGATACATCAGACTTCACCGTAATTCTGTTTGCAGAACTGTGTCCACCAAGCTCAGGACTTGGCAATGTTGGACGCGGGCTAAAATTCATTACATGGACATCCAGAAATGATTACTGAGACTAATTGTCGTTGGAAACTTGTCAAATGTCCATCTACCTTGGAAATAAAGGCTGCATGCTCAGCACTTAGCAGCCAATTTGAGAGGTTGTCCGTGTTGAAACAGGGTAATGAAATGGCCTCCCTCTCGAGCGATAATGCTTTGATGTTAGAGGGCAGAGTTAGGGCATTCAAGTTGGCTTGGCTGCTCCAACCATCCATAAGCTGAAGCTGACATCGTCACTATAGAGAAGGCCTAGGTCAGCCATGCCCCAGAGAGGAGAAAAGTTAGCGACGACCTTGGCGGTATTGTCCGTGGGGAGAGACTGGTCCAAGATGGCCTCGTGAGTCGTGACAGTGTTCGGTTCATTCTCTCCGGCATTACATTTTTTTTCAATTTAGTTGTTTGTTGACAGCAGTACAAATTTAACTTGAGGGATTTTTCCTCTGCATTTCGACATGGGGGTCACATTATTTTAGCATTTGGTCTGCACAAGGACATGATTAATTATGTGAATGTGGAAGTTCCACATGAGAATCGAGGGGCCTCAGAATGGAATGAGGATTCAGTATCACAATTAAAGATGGAAGTTTAATAATGTTGTCCATTCTTGCTATTGACGGGACACCAACCACCATTTAACTATTAATCTCCAGCACCATACCAGTGTCAAAAAGATAAGAAAAAAAGGTCCTAATGAAATGGCGCCATTGGGGTAATTTCCTTAGAACATTTTCTCTTTTTTGTGAAGTGTCCCTTTTAGTTCAGCTCCTACAGGACTCCTGTCTTGACACAATTAGTGTTACACATGTTATGATCCTTGATAGAATTTAAGTATAGGAAGTTGTTGTTTTTTGGTTTGTCTTGTGTTTGGAGTGTTACAAACAGTGAAGTGAAATGTACTGGAGGACCAAGTGATACAGAAGGTTCCTTCTGTGGACCATTAATTCCAGTCAGACACACTGTTACCTTTCACATTCCTGAGCAGAGTGGAAACACCACCCGTCTATCAAGGAGGTGTTAATATCAGTCTCCTTCACTCATCACAAGTTAAGTGCCTGGGGTGTTATTATAGACCAAGTGCCCCCAAGCAGAAAATAAATCTGGAAGCTAATTATGAGTCAGGTCATGTGGTGAGGAAAACTCCTGGCCCTGGACTCATGTTGTACAACAGTGTTCATCATTATGAGCAGGAAGTAACAGTTTTTCTCCCTGCTGAAACAATCGGAGCAAAACTAATGACACAACAGCATGGTTTCCTCATAAAACATTAACAGGCATTAGGCAGACTCCGGGGCACTCAGCGCACATCCAACTGCACAGCAGATTCCCTCTCCCTACTGTACATCAGAAGGCATGATGACTGTCGTCTACAATGTCATTCTGCCAAAATGAGTAATCACACTGAGCAGCCTGTCCAAAAACTAAGTCTTTATCCTCAGTACTAGCTTGATGCTGCAGTGATACGCAGTTAATAGTTACATTGTACGGTAAATGTAATGCTTTTGAGTCACATCTAGTGTTTTCCAAAAGCATCATGAAAACATTACTTTATATGTTAAGACTTTGCATATGACTCATAGGTCATCAAGTTTTTTCCCTCATGAACAATACATGAACCCGGAGCCTGAAGGTAAACCCTATATCTATATCTATATCTATATCTATATCTCCCACATGCCTCAATCCCGTCTCGAAAGCTTCTCCTGGTTGTGAGTACTTGTGCAACCTACTACCCCTCCTCTTCTTGTCTCTCCCATCATTTCCTCTCCATAAACCCACCCAGCAGCCGGGATTAGCCTCGAGACCCAGGTTACGGAGCATGCAGGCATCAGAATCTTCAAACAATTTAGATGGATTACAGATTATTTTAGTGTAATCTCTCCTCATTGTGAGGGGCCATTAGGGTGAGAGTACTGCATGATTCACAACTGCCACTGAATCATTCACAACCAGCAGGGTCATGGACTACTAGTGGAACGTTGCTAAAAATTGCATTGCGAATGGACGTTATGTTCCGTACACCGTGGAGGAGTATTATATAAGTACAGGACATTAAGAGCTGAAGATTGAGACCAATAGGAGAGGATTTGTGGTTATTTTTAAATCAAATTTACTGCAAAAGATGTTTGGGATTTCTGCCAGTTGATGGTCTTGGAAAAGACAAATTCCACTAGCAGTGAAAGATTCTTCATCTAGGTCAAAAGAACGGTAAAAACATCTCAATATTAAAAAGCAACGCAACAAAAAACTAACTTTTGCTTCTTCTATGTACTTCCATTAACTGAGTTCCTCTCTAAATCTATTATATAGGCACTTTTGAGATTAATCCAATTCACTCTAGCTCCCCCCTTTTCTAAAGGTAGCAGTTAAAAAGGACACAACCCGATATTCCCCATCCATCCCTACCTCCCCCTGCCTCTGCCACATTGACCTTTTACACTAATTGGTAGCCAACTTCTCTCCTTCTCGCTCTCCATTGATGTATAAAGAAAGGCTGCAGAGAGGCCCTGGTCCACTTTTGATGATGAAACAGACAGCTCGGCCAGGTCGGCAGCATAGGCGGTGGTGGCTCTATTCTAGACACTCCTCACTGATGAAAGGAAGTGGGATTATTCTCTTTGAAATGAATATGATCACAACAAAACTGGTTTCAGAATTGACAACAATGATTTTCATCATTAAATATGACAATGTTAAGTCACAGCAAGCATACTATTCCCTGGTAACTGCATTGAATGACTAAACAATGTCCTCATTATTATGCATTGCACTGTACACCTATTCATAATATTATAACATTATTAGTCTTGTTCCCAGACACTTTGGTCAAAATGCGCAAAAGGTCTGGTGGACCATTGCGTCAAATTTGGCCTTCATTAAGCCAACACAAAAAAAAGGCAAAAACGGACGGTGCACAGCCATTGGCTTTACTTTGCATCAATCATCTCCCACAGCACTCCCCCCCAGTGCTTGACCACCACACGTTTCTGATTCAGAGCTACGCCTCGCAGTCGTGTGAATCGCTAACATCAAATAATAACAAATACTTTACTCAGTAAATTCACTCCCACTAAGGCCAGGTTTGAGTCGTTATTATTCCAGGCTTACATGTGCTGTGCGCAATAGCCTGGGGGCAAGGTTATAATATTATAAGCAATTACTATAAAATATGAATATGTTTATTTAGCATTGTTTGTTTATTTATGTGTGGGTTCACACTTTAATGTCTTTCCATGTGATTAAGTCAGATATGTTGCCTTTTTTGAAACTCAGGTGTAGTGTCTCTATCCACATGTAAACCAACAAACCACTGGACCATGATTTTAAAGATAATCACTCATGGCTGACTGCACCCCATTGTTTTAAGCCTGGAGGCTACACTGAGCTTCTCTAGCTATCTGCCTCCCATACAATCTATCTATATCTACTTCATCTGTCTGCCTATCCAATCAACATTGACAAGTGCTCAGAATAATAGGATTGGGTTCATTTGCAAAATGTTAAACATTAGTTTGGTCCCCCAAGACTTTAGAGAGAAGCATAGAATGTTCTGGATCATCTAGCCATCATCTCCCCCCTATACTGCACCATTACTGCAGCAATATGACATCATGATTCATCTTGGCACAACAGCTATACTCAAGGTACTAAAAATGTTTTTCCCAAGTTGCCATTTAAGGCTAGAGAACAGTGTTTTTGAGGGGGCCAAATCCAATTTAACCCCAAGTGTATAATGTAGATGGCAGGCGTCTATTGAATAGCCTGACCTGTCTCAATTTGTTTATGACAGCCAGGGCTATATACCACAGATCCAAATATCCACCCAAGCGTGGTTACATAATCCTTCCTGGCAACAAAAGCATTGAACAAATCCGCTTAATATTTGTGCGTTTTTGAAGAGCATTTTTCAATCTAAGCGACGCAATTTAAATCTGGAGAGATGTGGATTTAGTGCCCTGCTCTAATGCACCCGCCCTGTCACATAGCTTTACGGCATGTGCAGATGTGTTTACCAATAATACACTGCATATAATCAGAGATTACAGATCTGCTTTTCTAGACCGCCGGCCTAAAGCCCCAGGAGGCAGCAGTTGCTACAGTGTGTTCTTAAAGGACAAAGGGGCCAATCAATTCCGAAGACAGGGGTGTGTTTGAGTGCAGTCTATGATTACATGTGATCATCTCTCTCTTGTTCAGAACTGATTCTCCTCCACCCTCCCCCACACTCTGCTCCTTTTCTTTTCTCTGCTCCACTTTACACGTGCATAGTCTTATAGTCATGCATGCTCAAGTAACCCAATACTGGGTTCCTATTGACTGGTCGCCTGTACATTGTTGTGAAACACATTTCAACAGTGTACAGTGTCACCACGGTAGAAACTTTGGATGAGTGTAAAGGAGTTGGTTGGTGTGTGTGTGTGTGTGTGTGTGTGTGTGTGTGTGTGTGTGTGTGTGTGTGTGTGTGTGCGTGCGTGTGTGTGTGTGTGCGTAGACATTGATTTCCATTGAATTGGTCATTCACAGAGCCCCTCTTAAGCCTTGGCCTTGATTCTTTATAGGCATATAAATCCATCATGGTGACGGAATGCTAGTGAATGTCCTGTGTTGTAGGTTTTCTCTTTGTAATGTCTCATTCACAAGGCACTGGCTTTGTTCATGTGCGCAGTATAAAGAAAATAGAGAAAATAGTTGTCAGATGTGACCTGCAAAACTATTATGACCGTAAACCCTTGATATCATCTTGAGAAGATTGAGGGGGTGATGTTGGTAAACGATGCACTAAGGAAACACACATTGAAGGAGAAAGTTCCAATCATACAGCTAATCATACAGCCAATCATACAGCCAATCATACAGCCAGCACTGGTTTTTATTATTATTTCTAATGTGTTTTAAGATACAGGGTTGCCTGGGCAGACTTCCCTCGCCCACACACTGAAGCTCTACTATTGGACCACCTATACGGCAGGCTGTGTGGCGCGCTAGGAGACAGGGGCAGCTGTGGGGAGTATGTGGACTGCTCTAGAGAGGGGACTGGCCCCATCTGCCACTACCAGCCAGTCTGTCTGTCTCTCTCTCTCTCTCTCTCTCTCTCTCTCCCCCCCTCTCTCTCTCTCTTTCTTTCTCTCTCTCTCTCAATCTCTCTCACTGCCTGTGCCGGCTTAAGGTCCATTCCATTGCCTTTGACAGAAAGCAATTGTGGCGCACGATGGAGGCCAACTGTACGCACCGTCCCGCCCAAGAATACAGCTCAGTTGTTTCTCAGATTGCTGCATTGTTCTGAGAGAATGAGACAGTGATAAGGTCTTAGATGGGGGGGCCTTACTTCTTTCCATTCCCCCTGCGCAGTGACAGAATGTGTTATTTCTATGGGTCAGCGGCATGCCTTGAATAATTCAGTGACTGTAGGATGTTGCTCTTTGCCAGTGCAGTGTTTGCATAGAGTGGATTCTGACTGGTGCTGTTCTTCTTGAGAGCAGTATAAGGAACCAGTACAGGACTACAGAAACCATGCATTCCCTTCAGTTGATATGCATGGTAAACATGCTTATGGCTTCACTCATTTGATGCATCGGGTTGATTGGCAGAAACTGGAGACTAGGTCAATATCACCACCGCTTCATCTAACACATGTAGAGTACTGCTCATGCTGGATTAAGCTTTATTTAAGATCTAAGATTTCTAATGTCATGGCTCAACAATCATGTTTTTCAGAGGATTCAGGAAAACACAGACTTCATCTTTTAGGATTCTTAGTACCCACACAGTGCCCCCTTTACTTGGGGTGGCTGATCCAGATATGCTAGAAATACAGTGTCTTCATAAAGGCACATTGCCTCATTAACAACCTAAAAATCTACTACTCCAACGGTCACTAATTAGTTCGCTCATTGTTTGTCATTTAAGCCTGTCAAACAGCTCGCGTTCACTAAAGCAAAATACTTTTGCTTCAGTGCAATAGGCTATGAAAGCTCAACGAGTTAGTATAACAATAAACGTTAAATAAATACTTGATGAAACATTATGACTAATACAGTAACAGAAACTATTAACATGTAGCTCTTGTCCAGCTCCTCTCAATTTCGCGGAATTTGTGTGGCTGCATGCGGTTGCGCGTTGACAGCCCTGGGCAGGACGTTCATTTATTTCCCGGTAATTGCAGATCAATTTATACACGGTGCCAATACCGATATGGGGGAAAAAAACGAGCAAGAGACCAGATGCAAATTCCATTTATAAATGTTCATTCTGTACATTTAATATGTTGCTTATTTCTTTGACTGACACGTTTTACATTACGTTTTACACGTTTTACATAATTATGCCTCCTCACTTTCTTTGGCACGGGTTAAGTTGGGTAAGGTGAGCAAATAGTTGTTGTTTTTCTAAATTGGGTAAGATGCTAAAATAATTTATTGCAGTATGTTCTTATAGTAGGGTAGTAGTTGCACACTAAAACTAAATATGTGTATGTGTTTTAGCCAAACCAGCGAATTATAGGTTAATGCATGCTATAGGTGCGATATACCGCACCGACAGGCCTAATATAAAACTTCGTACTATTAAAGATGTCTCTAGAAATACATGCAGCATCACAAATCTTAAGATAAAGTAGTAGGCTACTGTCTCGTGTTGCTTTCGCGAAAGTAACTTGGATGATAGATGATGGACTGACTGCATGGGCTTCAAACTGACTGCTTACACCTCCACTAAAGCGTCGTCTGTCCTACCCTCATCGAAACTACAATCAAATCATTTAATTCGCGCTGTGACACTGCACACTTCAAATGTAATTGGGTGCTCTGCACACCAGAAGATGTGCTGAAATGTAGTGCGAATTGAACGTACTAGTCTGCATAGACGTACCTCGGTGAGAGCGAACAATACAACTTAAAAAGCGTTTTTGAAACAAAGCAGGGGAAAAAAAGCACCTACCTCACTCATGATTTCAAAGTGTTTTAGTGTTGCGGCTACGTCGATTCCAGTACTTGAGATACACTTGTCACTGGTACGCAGTCCTCCTGTCCACGGTGCCTAGTGCTGTTAGAGGGAGGTTTTATACCATGAGGAGTAACCCTTTCATGTCATCACATTTCCATTAAACCAATAGGAATGCCGTCGGCATATCCCTATCTCAAGTCACCACTCAGGCTCTCTCGTTAGCATCATGGGCGCACATATGGGCAGGCTCATCAACTAAGTGCATCCTAGAAGCAGTGCTCATTTTCACCCAGGTTCAGAAAATTCAAAGCAGCTCATGTCAATCTAATGTTACTTAGCAGTGGATGCTGGAGAGAAAATGGATAATACAGATCAACACGTGAAAGTAAGTCACCTAAAGCAGTGACCAACAAAGTGACCTTCGCCAGTGAGAGGATGATGTAGTACTGCTCATTGTAGAGGTAATTGAGCTCAAAACAGTTTGCAGGACTATTTACTGTAATGATCTTATCCCAAGCCCTTTTACCTGAATCATTAAACATGTTGTGTTGTGATGTATGTACTGCATTAGGTCTAGGCCAAGGGTTCTATAATCAAAACTGGTAAAAAAAATAAAATAATAATAATAATAATAATAATAATAAAAATAAAATAAACGTGTAATAAAAAAAACATTATTCTTGATCAGACAGACTCCATGCTGAAATGATAATACTCTGACTTCCCTGGCTTCTTTTTTATTCACACTGTGAATATTGTTTCATTCATTACATAAATAAACAAAATGAATTACCACAGTTACGCAAATGACACCCATCTGTACATTTCTGTATCACCCTACAATTTCAGTTTGATTGATTCTTTGGTGAAATACATTGCAAACATAAATGTATGGATGTCCCAGATGTTCCTCTAGCTCAACTGATAGAGCTACGAGTCATTGGAACAAAAGCCAAAAGAGAGAAACTCACTGAAGGAACATAGCTAAGGTGCAGCCAGTTCTAACTCAGGCTAACACTGAGAGACTAATGTTTTTATTACTAGCAGGCTTGATTCCTGTAACGCTCTCCTGTCTGGTCTACCAAACAAAGCTATTGATCTACTGAAAATCACACACAGCAGCATGAGTCCTGACCAAGACCAGACACAGAGCACACATCACACCGGTTTTAAAGTCTCTGCACTGTTTACCTGTTAGTTTTAGAATTGATTTAAATATTATTTTATAAATGTATACATCACTCTATGGTTATGCACCCCACTACATGTCAGACATACTTTTAAGGTATATACCCAGTAGATCCGTCAGGTCCTCTGGCGCTGGCCTTTTAACTATTTCAAAGGCCAGAACCAAGAGGCATGGAGAGGCAGCTTTGAGTGGTTATGCCCCCAGCCTCTGGAACAGCCTGCCAGAGAACCTGAAGGGGGCTGAAACTGTGGACATTTTTAAGAGAGATCTTAAGACCTATCTTTTTAGCCTTGTTTTTATTTAGTGTTTTATAGTCCTTTAGTGTTTTAGTCTTGTATTTTATCCTATTGTTTTCCTATTTTATTTGTAGTCTACCTGGTCTTTTCGTCACTCAGTTATTTTAGCTCATTATGTTACATTTGATGTTTTAGTTTACCATGTATTCATCTCTACAGACCTCACAGTTTTTACAGTTTGAACCTCCATGGCTGCTATATTTGTATCCTCTAATGTTTTGTCCTGTTGTCTTTTGAACTTTATTGTCTTTTGTGCCTTTATTTATTTATTATTTTCTGTGAAGCACATTGTGTTGCCTCTGTGTATGAAATGATATATATGCTATATATATCATTGCTATATAAATAAAGTTTGATTTGATTTGATTAAATTTATTTTACAACAATGTGGATGTTGTGCAAGACACGTCCTAAAAATGGTCTCATCCTAACAATCCTGAAACCAGTTTTGATTCAGTGCTGACCCAGATCTCTGTCTCTCCTCTCACTGGACCCAGATGCAAGTGGCAGGTATACGGCAGCTGCTCTTGGATCACATTAAGTGCAATTTGAAATCAATCTCATCTTTAATACAAGAGCACTGGGGAAGCTGGACCACTGTGCCACCATTAGCTAGATTTCCCTTATTTTCCTGTTGTAGAAGAGACAAAGAAGAACTGCGTCACTGCAGTGCAGGATTCTCCAGCAACACAAATGGCTGGCCCCTGCGCAACATGGCATGGTGTATGACTCCTGTCTCTTGGGTCTTACAGTTTACTGCCATGCAATGGCTAAGAAGAGTGCTTTTGATTTATGCTTTTGCTCCTAGCTATATCTGACGTTACTTTACCAAATAGCTCTGTGAATGACGTCACCAGGAAGCAAAACTAGAGGTACATTAAGAGATACATTGATTATGTTTCTCTGGTGACCGTGGGGTTGAATCACTCCCTTGACCCTCTGTTATAGTAGGGAGGCTAGAGGCCAAATTTTGAAGACATCGTGCCTATCGTAATAAAAGCACCAAGTTTTATACAAAGCAAGTCAGGTCTTAAGGAGCATGTTTAGCTAAAAGGCCATTGAAACAGACGTCAAGTTGTTACAAATAGTAGCCGCGCAATTCGACTTACTCCGACCGAGCCTCGGACTTGTGGCGTCTGGCTTAGCCAACACATGCGACTATCTCCTCAAACACCCAATGTTAACCAGCTACGCTATCGGAAAGCCAGCAATTCACCAGCGTGGGTGGGGGCATTTGGCATCTCATCTATGTTCCACAGTCACAGATTTCCTTTTGTAGCCCCCTGGCAGCCATTTTCAAAATTACCACTAATATCACTTTGGGGCCAAGACCACACTCATTTTGAATTGCCATACCTGACTAGATTGGTGCAGTAAGACCAATGATGGTTCATAAGGTTTGTAGAAGTGTAGAGAACATCAACATTTGACAAAAGTGTGCCAGGTATGTGTGTCCTTTAAATGGTTGGCAGGAATGTGACAAACAAAAGTACCCCAAAAAAACTAAACTAAACTGCAACTTTTTTCATCCCTACTTTCAAAATGTTACATTACAAAAGGGCATATTACTATTCTCTAGTATCTACTGATTAAAATTATATGAAACATGACTCCTCATATGATGTTAGTGTTAAGAAATATGACAAGATATCTGCCCTGTGCATTTCATTTTATGGGAAATCCCATAGGAATGATTTTCATCCAGTGGAGAGATATACGTACATCACATTTTAGCATCGCTAAGGGTCCAATACCACATCCATTTTAAATGGCCATAATGAATTATTGGTGGAGTAAGCCATGATGGTTATTACTGTTTGGGGTGTACAAAGCACAAACAAATTACAGGTATGTGTGTCTTTAGCAGAAATGTGACAGAAAAGTACCCTGAAACTGTTCAAACCATGGTTTTTTTGCAGTCACTTCACCCCTAGTTTCAGTATCAGAAATGTAAAAAATGAAAATTATTATTATTATTATTATTATTATTATTATTATTACATATGACAAGAAATCTGTCCTGTGTGTTTCACTCTATGGGAAACCTCATAGGAATGGTTTTCGTCCAGTGGAGAGATAAAACCCCAATGTTAGCAAAGGGTCTTAATGAAAGGTTAGTTTGAACACTTTAAAGGGGGTGATTGGGGTGATTATCTTAAAAAATGAAAGAGAAGCATCTTAAAATGTATCATAGGAACACAATCGTCCCAATTGGCACCCAAGTTAATTTACTTCACATGCTAATAGTTTAAAAAGTCCAAGTTAACGTAAAGGTAACAAATCTGTATAGAAGTTAATTAAGTGAAGTAGGTCGAAACATTGTAAATTCAGATAATGGTGTCTAGCTCAAAATATGAAAAAGGTAGATGCATTTCAAAATTGAAAGTCAATAGCCATGGGAATTAATGGGATTTTATGCAAATTCAAGTATATCTTAAAAAGTATAAATTATATCAGAATCTGTTTAGAATTTCTTTAAGTGGATTTAGACCACCTTGTAGAGGTGGTTTGGGGTGTCTATCTTAAAATGTGAAAAAGAATATACATTTAGAAATGTCCCCCATTCTGAGCGAATGGCCATAGGAATGAATGGGATTTCATGCAAATTTGAGTATAGCTCAAAATGTATTAATGGTATTAGAAGTTTTTTTTTAAGGAACCTGACCTGGGGAAGTCTGCACGGTTTAAAGTTAGTTGTTTATGTTCTCTACACCCCTACAAACATTATTAACCATCATTGGGCTTACTGCACCAATAATTCATTCAGTTATGGCCATTTAAAATGGGAGTGTTATTGGCCCTGTAGTGGTGCTTGGTGGCCATTTTGAAAAAGACAGCCATGGGGGCAACTGTGGACAAAATATCCAATTACATTTTTTAAGTCCCTCTCAGTTTACTAAAATTTGATTTTATATCTCTCCACTGGACAAAAATCCTTCCAATGGGATTCCCCATAGAGTGAAATGCACAGGGTAGATTGTCATAACACTAACATCATATGAGGAGTCGCGTTGCATATCATTTTATTCACTAGATACTATAGAACAGTAATATGTCCTTTTCTACTTGTCTGGGGATGAAACTAGGGATGAAAAAATAGCAAAAAACAGAGATTTTGACCATTTTAGGGTACTTTTCTGTCACATTTCTGCCAACCATTTAAAAGGCACACTTACCTGGTACACTTTTGCCACCAAATATTATAAACCATAATTGGTCTTACTGCACCAATAACCTATTCAGGTATCGCCATTCAAAATGAGTGTGGTCTTGGCCCCAAAGTGATATTAACAGCCATTTTCAAAATGGCCACCAGGGGGGTATAAGACCAAATCTATGATGGCCCTATAGCTAAAAATGCTACTTAAGACCTGTCCTTGCTCTCTGTCAAATCTGGTGCTTTTATCACAAAAGGTACAAATCCTTCCAAATGTGGCCTCTAGTCGCCCCACTGTTAGAGTAGGTATTTGAGTTTGGGGATCTGTTTCTTGGGGTTCTGGTGTGTGGCGATTAAGCCTTTGGTGGTGCTCACCTGTTGCCTATGGGAGGGCATGATTGTACCAGACAAGGTCTTTCTCAGGTCTGCAAACCCTGGGAATTACTAATGGTTTTCTTTGTAGATCCACCCTTAACCAATGTACCTGAGAAGTTGTTTGGATTAAGAGCCACCTCACGTGTGTGTATGTGTGTGTTCCAGAATTTAATCATTGTACGACTGGCAAACTCTCAATCAGTCACTGTGTCTCATCCAGTCAGAGCAGCCAGCTGCATCAAAACCAGATAGGCCTGTGATTGGGGACCAGTCTGGGGACCGGTCTGCCTTTCATTGATCATCAGTCACTCTCTGCATGGATTTATCTGGATTGCTCATGGACAAAGTGCACCCAATCTCTCTGGAACAAAACATTAGGCCCCACTCACATACAGTAGAACTAACCTACTGAAAGACAATCCCCATGGAGAAAAACATGGGTACAGATGGGTCAGTGAAAGATGGCATATTAAATGTGTTATTACGATGCATTCCTAGGATATGGGTCTAATTGGTATTCTGTCTGCACATTTAATTGGTGGGGCATTATTTGCATAAACAGCTCCTAATAACTCATTTGCCAGTTAAAGTTGGAGAGCAGATGAATGTGAGATCGATGTGAGATTAATTAATGTTACAATTTGCAATGTGAGTTACTGGTGATTAAGTGGCCTCAGCGTTGGGGTGTGGGGAGAAGCAGTGCAGGCATGCATTCTAAGCACAAGACCCGGTTCCCACAGCAGTATGCGTATACTGCACCATCTCTGAGAAGCCACAGTGAAAGTACACTCTACGGTTGAACCACTTTTTGATGACCCACTGTCTGCAATGTTGTGCTACTGTAGATCATTGGAAAGCTGCTCAGTCCTGTCTCCTGGATGTGTCAAGAAGTTGGCAGCTGCTCCCAATTGAAATAATGAAGCAACAAGACCAATTACTTTAGTTTCCCAGCCATCCTACTGGGGAAGTTAAAACGGAAACAGTTACACTGAAAAAGTACTTATGCAAGATATCGCAAACTAACACAGCCCTAATTGATAACCACGGAATATCTTAGTGTGCATTCATGAATAGCCTGACATTGAGTCACATTCACTGTCGACAAGATGCTAAGCAACTGCTAGAATGGCTGTGAAATAAACCTCTTTGATGTCTGAATATTTGAATAGGCGCTCTGATGAAACAGGGCATTAAAACAGGCGCCTAAAATGGTGGTGTAAACACAGGGAGGCTTTCAGCATGATCGGCTGTTTCATTGTGATGTCTCACAGCTCGGGCCTTTGGAACAGCATGGACAGCTAAAGTAGGAGTGTGACTCACTGCTCTCCCTTTTCCTTGTCACATTATTGCTTTTAATAGAAGTGTCTTAATTGTGGAGGGCGATGAAAAAGCATGGGCGACAACCCCTTCCCCGGTCCAGGCTATTGACTCAAAGTCTGGTATTGGGGACAGTGGTATCCAGAATTTCTGTTGTTGGGATTCTCTTAATGAGCGTTATATTTGCATATCCATGGCTTTGTGCTGTCATGGGTTGGCTAGCCTCAGCCTTGTTAAAAGCAATTATACCGTCCCAAACATTGCCCTCCCCTCACCTGAGGGAGACACTGATGGGTTAGTGTTAGTGTGTTGGAATCCCTGTCCACATAACCACCGTTTGGCCTTTCATTAAGCTCTAGGCTAGGGCATAAGGCTGTCTGCTCTCCTACACACACTGCTCTCTCTCTTCGCTCTCTCGCTTCTCTCTCTCTCTCTTCTCTCTCCCAGCGGTGAGAGAGGCCAAACCCTCTGGGCTCTATTTTCAGCCGGCACAAAATGGACGCCAGTCCAAATGCAGGCGTATTGGCAATTTGTGTCAGCGGTAACTGCGCTGTCTCGTCTGCGCTCAGGTGGGTGGAGTAGCAGTAATGGAGACATGTTTATGACAATGTGCAAGTCAAATGCCATCAGGTGCGCAAAAATTCTGGCCTTGAAAATAGCACTAATATTTCAGACCCCCTAGTGCCACCGCCATTGCCCCTCACCAGCACCTGCGTTTGCGCTAAGACTGTTTTTTACGGTGTTAAAATATAGCCCTCTATGTGCTATATGTGGCATGCTGGTGACTTCATTTAACCCTGGTAGTCTCTCCTCTGGTGGTGTACAGAGACAGCTGCCCACTGGGTCCTGTAGTCTCTCTCTGTGCTTCACTAAGGGTTAGGCTTGGCTTGGCAAGGCACAGAATGAGCGATATCCAGTTTCAAGACCTGATGGTTGATTCTACGACCTGTTTTTAGTGTTCTAGTTCTTATTTTTCTTTTCGATACTGATCATGCTTTATTATGAGTTTTCTCTCAGGCTGTATGGAACATACATATTTTCAATACTAAGAAAATAACAACAATACAAGCAATTATTTTTTCAGCAAATGTAATTTACCTGTCATTACCTTGTATTAATCAATATTAACTGTGTAATTCTGTAGGCCAAGTACTAGTGCTTTGTCAGCTGTTATTTATTGACTGCATAATGGTGTATGTGTGTTTTCCCTGTGCTATCAGCTGCAATGTGCTACCCAGACTCCACAAGCAATCCACATTCCCAACAGTGTGGCAATTTAGGGAGACAGCTATAGTGACCATTGGTAAATTGCTTGGTTCGGGTCCCCTGTCTCAGTCAACACCCATTTCTTGGCCACCATGCATAGTAGGCATTTGTATGCAGTTATTACAATGTCAACACAACACACCACAGTCAATAATTCAGTAATTTGTTCATTCATTGTATTTATATATCGCCTTTCTAGACACCCAAAGCGCTCACATTGTAAGGGGGAGAACTCGCCTCATATTTCCATTGTGTAGCGCTCACTTGTTGACTTAACATTGGTAGCCACATGCACAAAACAAATTAGCTGTCTCGTGAAGAATGCTATCTCTCGATGAAGATTCCAACAAACATGGATGCACTTATTTATCTATCACAGCACCAGGCACGCTGCCCTGACTCCCTCCAAGTAGCCAAGAATCTCATGATTTAAGTCTGCTTTTCGAGATTGGTTTTAGAGCCATTCCTTATGCCATAGGGGAACTGCTTAGGGCAGCTGACATGCAGCCTGGGGGAGTTGAGAGGCCACATTACTGATGGCCTATCAATAGCCATTACCACAGCACTATTCATTATTTCTCTCATCGCCCTCACTGCCCAAGTAATTACCTAAGCTGTAGAAAGCAAGGGCAGTACTGTATGTTTCTCTTAATCCTGGTTTTCCCCTGACTGAATTGTCTAGATCCATCCATGCTTGAGGTACTTGGTTTACATTGACTACCATGAATATTGTTTTTCTGATGACAGTGTTTAGTTCAGGTCTCTCACTTCTAAAGTCAAGTTAAGGGGTAAACAAGTCTAGCCCTTCTTGTACATTTGGTGACTGGGACAAGCTATCTAGTGCTTGCAATGTGTGTGTATAAGCTTTCTTGGGTTTACTAGACTATTTTTAATCGTTAATGAGATACCTTGAAAGCAATATTTCATTTAGGAATACTATTTTGGTCCAGAAAAAGTGATTTGTAAAATGAAGTGTTCTACCCGACACTTGGTTTGCATATAAACATTGTTGTTACTGCCAGGGGTGTTCTAGGAGAGTTGAGTTACTGATTTTCCCCTTTCTGTCTCTGGTGGTTGCCTCTTCGAATCGTGCGCGCACACAGAAACACAACAGCTAATGTCCGACACTGCAAGTCCATTTCTGGGCTTATATTATTATTAGGGAGGATGTTGTTGTTTGGAACTTCGAACTGAATTTCGCCAGAGGGCAGATTTCCAATAAACTTAAATAGACCCTTTGGTCTGTTTGGTCTACAGTAAGTCAACATGCAAGGCTTCTAGCCATATATCTGTTTTACAACATTGCATAAAAGCTCATAAAACAGTCATGGAGACTATGGTCTTCAGCCAATTAATCATCATTGTTCACATTCCCCTATAACAATAGTCTATGAGAAATGGAGACTTCTCTGTCAACAAATCCTGACAGAAGAAGAAAAAGTTTGACAAAATGGTTGTCCCTGGTGGCCAGTGAGTTGTATTCTCTTGTATTGTATTCTCTCTATCACACCAGTAGATAATTAACATTAGGTGGAACTGCAGCTACAGTATGGATTAGACAGCACTACAGAAATGTGGAGTTGATGATATTCAGCCAAGCAGAGTCTGAATGTATAATCGTGGCCCTGGGGGGTTTGTAAGTAGTGCATAAAAGATGTCATAAATGGTGTTCCAGAGATGGATTCATTTGCATGGTCATTAAAATGATTTTGATCTGTTGACACAGGCGAGGGAAATAGGGATCAAACCAAAGGAAGTCAATAGCATATGTCATTTCTCATCTCTTTTTTGAAAGATCTTACCTCCTTGCTGACGTTACAACAAAAATAATTGTTCTTATTCATGTTTTGTGTTCAAATTAGGGTATGGGAGCTCTGGACTCTGAAACACCTGGCTAGAGGCGATAAGACTTGATTGAAAAAACATGAATAATTGAATGAAGTTCGACTTGAGGCTGGAATCAAGCTGTAGAAAATAAGGAGGAAATACGATTCCCAGCATTACATGCTCACCCTGGCTGGCTTAGGGTTGCTGGTTGTGTTCTGACGGCATAGCTTCCTACCATGTGCTACCAAGGTTCATGGTTCATTATGGTTTGGTATATGGTTTGCCTCAATTGTCATTGCTAGGGGTGGCTTTCACTCTGCCTAGCATGTCCAAAGCAAATACACACTTCATTGTCCACCAATGAGCCCTGGGCTAAAGGACATGCACGTGGATAAATAAACTCAACTGGCTGGCTGACATCCTAAATTTTCCATTCGGAAGAAATCAAATTAAGTTAAACAACTAATTAAATTAGAGCTTTAATTAGCTAACATTGGCACCACTGAGGTCTTTTCTCTCTTCTCCTGTGAACACATATAGTCACAAAGCTGAAAGAAGAACAGAGAGATCTCTTCACACAGGTGTGTCTGGGGAAGGTGTTTCGGGGCAGGGGGTGTGTGGGGGAGAGAGCTGGCATTCGATCTCTGGCCAGACAGGGTGAGTTACTCCCTGCTGACACTTTGTGGACTACAAGCACAGCTTAATTGTTTGGCTGGCAGTCTGTGGAATGCCAAGCGAGGTCATCTGAGTTCAGTCTCCGTTATAAGGCAGTAAAGCCACGCTGAGTATTCAGGCTGAATCTGCTCCAATAAATACTTGTTGGAGGCACTGCAGTACTGGGAGGAATTGGAATGCCTTTCCATGTTAAGAGATTATAATTAATGGAATTGTAATTGCAAACCAAGCATATGCTGTCAGCACGCTACCACCACAAACTTGTCTTCCTGCTCCTGAAGAGAGAGTCAGCCAAACTCACATATTTATGTGTTGTGGGGAATATTACAGTTGTTAAATCAAATCAAATCAAAGTTTACTGGTCATATGCACAGGATACAGCTGTAAATGTACAATGAAATGCTTAATGCAAGCTACCTCTCAACAGTGCACTGAAATACAAGGATAGGATTAAAATAAAATAGAGTAATAACAATACAAAAGAGTTATAACGATACAATACGATACACAATATACAATCAACAGTCAAACAATCAAAGATTCCCTTGCTCCATGGTCTTGGAATTCACTCCAGACTAGTTTAAAACTCCAGGATCTGGTTTCCTTGGAGGAGTTTAAAGGGTTTGTTGGTTTATATTGTAACGACCCTGTGTAAGGCCCGTTAGCAGCTCCGCCAAGTGAGTTAACTCTCTTGGTGTTGTGGCTAGCGCGGCCGGTTTGTAAGCGGAAGGTTGCGAGTTCGATACCCGCTTAAGGCAAGCTGCTCTACCCCGCCGTTCGCTACATTGGTGTCAGAAGTGGGATGGCGCCCGTGAGGCCATCGGAGAGGCGTGTCCACGTGAGAGACTTGTATAGTGAAGCGTGAGGGCACGCTCTCCCGAACGGAGGGGATAGTGTAACGACCCTGTGTAAGGCCCGTTAGCAGCTCCGCCAAGTGAGTTAACTCTCTTGGTGTTGTGGCTAGCGCGGCCGGTTTGTAAGCGGAAGGTTGCGAGTTCGATACCCGCTTAAGGCAAGCTACTCTACCCCGCCGTTCGTTACAATATGTTACTGAGGAATGTAATTGTCAACAAGCTCTCAGGGTGGTACATATGATTGATTTTACTTATGTCAGTACGGTATGTTTGTGTGTGTAATTGAAGTGTATGTGTGTCTAAGTCGGTAACTTTTTTGCGGTGTGTCTATGTTTAATTTGTTTTTAGTGTGTTATGGTTGTAACTTCTTTGTGATGTACTGTATGTCTGTCTACCTCTGTGATTTGTCTGAAATATTGTTTTCCTTGACCTTGGACCAGGTCTCTCTTGAAAAAGAGATTTTATCTCAATGAGACTAACCTGGATAAATAAAGAATAAAAATAAATTGAAAAAAAGAGAAGCTGGAGGAGTATCTGGTGCAGTCGAGTCCACTGGCCTGCCCCACCAGGACACACAACCCAGGGCTCAACATGCCTCCTCATTACCCTTCCGTAGTCATTAGCCCTGAAGCTCTGAGGGCATAGGCACAAACTGCTCACTGAAATGTCAGTCAGACTCCACAGACATCAGCAGCCTGACGATTCAGGTGGCATAACCTATAGTATATTCATGCCCGTCTACACTGACATAAGATTCTTCGCCATGAGTTTTGACTCATTAAATGCGAGTTACCATGAATTCACTGTTTAGTGCATCTCTGCATGTTAAATCACACTAGAGCTGTCAACCCATTTACCCTGAGAAGGTCAATGTTCCATCGGTGCTTAGTTAGTCCACCATTGTAGTCACGCCATTAGCCACTCTCTCTCATTGATCCACTGTCTCCTGTCCTCTCTTCAAAGAGGAACCTCACAAAATGAACTGGAATGCAGCAGTATAACTAACTATACTGTGGATATGTGTGATAACAAGTCAGTTATTGAGGTAATACACTGTGGGACCCAACAGTAAGTTTGTGGCCAGTTGTCCTTGACTGTGTGGTGGAATGTATTTCTGAGAACATTAAGCATCATTTTTAATTGCCTCATTAGTTAATGATCTCTGCAAGCTAAACAGTGGGCTGCATTGCTTCATAGGAAATGCCGTTTCAGATGAAAGAGCATTGAGCTCTTCCGTACTCTTTCATTACTTGAGTGAAAAAACATTGTTAAACTGAATTGTTTTTAATGTCTTCTGGACACTCACTCTCCTATATTGTCATTATACGGTCATTATGAGTACTCCAGATGATTATGATGTGCAGCACAATAGGGATGGTGGTGATGTCCATGATATTGAATGTATAAACAGCTTACATAATGACAGCTTTGAACTTCATATTTCATACAATTTCATCAATCTGTGATGATTAAAGTGATACTATGGGATCATTTGTATAATTTCAGCCTACAGTTCTAAACGTAGCGCTAATGAGCAGAAACGGGTCCCCGTAGATTGCCCACAGTGCCCCCCTGTGCCCGCAGTGTGGTGCGTATGCGTGTGGATTCCGCGCAGCCCAATGCCAGGGGCACTCTATATACGAAATGAAAGTGAAATTTAAAGGAGCAGGACGTAAATTTGTCGTAAATCTGTCACCTCTGGCCACGGTGGCAAAATTCAGTTCCAAGTTCCAAAACAACAACATCCTCCCTAATAATAATATAAACCCCCGAAATGGACTTGCAGTGTCTTACATTAGCTGTTGTGTTTCTGTGTGCGCGAATAATTCGAAGAGGCAACCACCAGAGACAGGAAGGTGAAAATCTCTGAGTCCACTCCCTGACAACAACCCTGACACCCCCTGACACCCCCTGACACTCCCTGACACTCCCTGACACCCCTGGCCATAACAACATGTTTATATACAAACCGAGTATCGGGTAGGACGGTCCATTTTAGAAAGCGCTTTCTTTTTCTTTCCTTTCTTGTTACCTGATCGCTATCGATTAGTTATTACAACCATTAGGATGCTTTTAGAAAGCACGAATGTTACATACTGGATCTTTAACAGTACTGCTGCTTCAAAGGTTGGCACTGATAAACTTAAGATTCCATGGCTGAATGAGGTAAAACATTAAATTCATAGATTATATTTGTACGAACTATACATTGACCATACAGACTCAAAACGAGAGGTTTAAAAAAGACAGAAATAGACACAATATCCTGTAGCATCTCTTTAAGGAGTGCTAGTGGTATATGGTTTATTTGTGCAGGTGACGTTCCTCACAACCACACAAATCCTGCTTGCTAAAGAGCTATCATATAAGACAGAGGCCATTCAACTGTGATTTTTATTTATTTATTTATTTTTATAAATATTCAGCTCAACAGGGAATTCAGCTCAACAGAAATGTCAAGATAACAATGGAAGACTTACATGATGTCAACAATGTGATTTCAAGAGGGGAGGCTGGTGGAGGTAGGAATCAGAGGACGGGCTCATGGTAATGCATGGAATGGAATGAAGAGTGGTGTTTAATACCGTTCCTCATTCCATTCCATGCATTATCATGAGCCTGTCTTCAGATTTCTACCTCCACTAGCCTCCCCTGAATTTCAGGACATACCAGCTTTGTCGCAGGTAAAACTTAACGTTCAACTTAACAATATTTTTCATAGAATTACATTAAATAACATCACATACCATTACCAACATGGAAAGATATGGGTGATATTCCGGTAGGAAACAGCCTAAACCATAAGGTAGCAGCAGAGAGAGAGAGAGAGACAGTTCCAACAGACCCAGATGCTGCTTGATGGCCTTGAGGAGGATTCTCTGGGCACTTCACTTCACTGTCATAAAGCCTTTATTCAATCATACTGATTTTATGAGCACCACCACAGCTCTGGTACAGTAGACAGACATGTGGCTGTGGGTCGTCAAGCTTTTAACCTCCCAGAGTAATGGAGCCCTACGCCCATGACAGACTGTCGAGTGGAAGATATTGACGCATCAATCAATTAGTCAGAGTTTCCATCACATTACCTTGTTGGTTTCATGCATGTACTAATTGACACTCTGTCCCCAAGTTTTTCACATCTTGAGGAGATTGTTGACATAAAACAATATGGAAAGATATTGTTGTTTGCCCACTGCACTCTGATAAACACTTTAAAATCTGTACTGAACATCGGCCCCTCACTCTTGAAGCGTTACTCATCTCCCCCATCAGGTTTGGGAAGCAAATAATGTCCTTTATCCCTCTGTCCTTTCCTTGCTCTTAAAACTAAGAAGGGATTATGGTTATCATCAAATACCCCCTGCCCCTGTGGGCTTAGTAGATCTACATTATTTTTAACATGCTTCTGCATGGTAGGTTTCCTTATGAACAAAGCCTTTTCACCAAAGCGTCCGGAATATTGATGTTGCTTTGTTGAAATGGTTCGGAAAGTTCCCAAATGACAAAATTAAGCACAGAATAAAAAGTTGAACATTGAATAACATTTTCAATCACAGCATGATTCTGCTGTTTGTGAGTAATATGATTGCCCATTCTTTCTTCATACAATGGTGACATGTCTGTGTTTCCTCACACCAGTTCCTTCAAGGGTGTTAGTTTGGCCGTTTGCTCCATGATTTATGTTCATAGCGTCAGGAATCTAAACAAAAGCAGAGCAAAGATTACATTGTGTACTTTGTCCCAAAGGATTCAGGAGATCTTATCTCATTTCACCCTATTCTATATTGAGAGAGCTCTATAACACCTTGGCAAAGATAATGAAATAAGTATCTTCAGATAAAAATCCAATTGGCCTGTAATTGTTGTTGCTATGCTTTCATGGACTTTGTTTAATATTCTATTAAGGTTTATGAGGTACTTCATAACTTTCTCAAATTACTCTAATAAAAAGAATTGGTTAATAAATCATACCAAATACATCTGCATCGGAATGAACTGATATAGCAAATTCACATCTACAGTCACATTTGCAGCCAACTCAGTTTTTGTTTGTTACTTTGTTACCTCAGAAAAATGTAAATCGTGCGTCTGGCTGTATCCACTGTCGTTGAATTCACTGGGAGTTACACCTGTAATGTGAGGAGACACATCTTGGTCTATTCCAGGGATAGTTTTCTGTGTGTGTATGTGTGTGTGTGTGTGTGTGTGTGTGTGTCTGTGTGTGTGTGTGTGTGTGTGTGTGTGTGTGTGTGTGTGTGTGTGTATGTGTGTGTGTGTGTGTTTGACTGTGTGACTGTGTGACTTTGCATGTGTGTGTGTGCATATGCTTACTTGTTTGTCCATCTGTCACAAATCCTGGGTTAACTTGGCCCTGCTTCTGTCTAACTCCATTACCACTACTTATCTGACTGTGGGTCCTTGCTCTCCTGCAAAACAAAAACACTCCACTAAAGCTCACTGGTATTAGTGACATGTAATGACAAAGGTAACTGATCTGGAGGGTTGGCCATGAAACAAACTGGTTGTGTATAAAATGGCACTAGTTCAAACTTACATAATTTCCTCCTGGTAACTGGATTCTAAAATGGACAACAGAGAGAAACGTCATGAGTCAGGGATATGTTGTTTTGTGTCATAATGCCTTGAATAAATTGATAAAACTCCTAGTAATTTTATCCTTACTGTATAATACATAATAATGTCATAAGACGAATTAAGTGCTTGACATACTGGCCAGAACTGTTTGGTCAGAAGTGTGATCTTATTAAGACCTCAAGTATACCCTTTCAGACAGTGTCACTGAATTATCTACATCCACAAATTATCATACATTAACCTTCACACTCATTAAGAATTTTAGACATGAAGTGCAAGTCACTCTCTTTGCTTAACATCTCTGTTGTTTGTTAAAGCATCTAGTATGCAGTGGTCTGGTGACTTACGGTCCTAAAGTCATTCTTTTTTGCTGACTGGTGTGTATGTAAATGAGGCTCTCTACATATCCCCCTCATTTTCCCTGGAGAGGACGTGATTCAGACCTACAGTATCATCTCTGACCCTCTCATGAAACTTAACGCTCTACTTGTTCTCCACTTTCTCAAGAGGGACAGAGACAGATGCCCAATATATTTGATTGACACCTGCTTCCTGTAGTATGGATGAGGTGAAAGGTTGCTTACTTGCTTCTTTCTTGTGTTTGTAGAAGCAGATGGTCCCAATAATGAGCAGCACCAACAGGGCGAAGCCACCGATAGACACAACAACAGCTATGAGAACAGTCCAATCAGGAGCAAGAGGCTCTATGAAGGAAGGGAGATGGGAAAGCTAATCAGACTAGAACCACAGGTCTCCAACTCAGTTTCACAGGTGTCCTCGTGCAGAGAAGGTGCACCCAGTGAGTTGGCAGGTTCAAATCAAAACCTGGTACTAAACGATACAAATGTTTTAGTTTTTTTTACCTTAAATAGTTTAACTACTGGAGAACATATTTGGGAGTACATATTTGGGAGTGCATGGGAGTGTTGTGTTTTATTAGGCGTATATGGTAGCTTTGTTCCCTTAAGCAGAGCACAATACCCAACTTGCATTAATAAATAAGCATCTACCTGCGTAAACAGAATTCATTAAGTTATTTATTAATGTGATACGTAATTATGGAAAAATAATCAGAGACCCATGAGATGGGACAAGGGCCTATGCTAAGTTAGGCAGTCTTTCTCTCTTGGAAAACCCATATTTTCTTATTACTAATACAATCAAACGGCAGCCATGGACCCATCAAACTCACCTCCCTGATCTGTTAATAGTGCAGTCGCCTTTTCTCACACTTAAAAAGAACTGAAGCAACAACAAAAAAACGTTTCCTGTTGAAAATGGTCTATGTAGCATTGGTAGTAGTGATATACATCAATTCTAGCCCCAGAATTGACTAAAAAGTGTGAAACGATAACTTTGGACATACTGTAAACAGTATTTTCATGTTCGCGCTAAAGTGAATCAGTCCGAGAATGTTTTTTGCAGAGTGTCCTCGCCTCTCCTTGACAAATTTGAATGTTGGGCTTTGGATGTTCAACAAACTACACCTCCAACAACCACATCTCGTTCTCAGTTGCATTTTTTGGAAAATGAGGAGGAGGAAAGTCAAGGTGAAATTAGCCAGTGCAGTTCCTCCCCCAATACCTCACTAAATCCTCCCCATGCTGGATTGAGAGGCTACAAAGCAAGAACAGGTGGAAGGATTCCTACCGACCACCAGGTAGATGCTGCTGGACTGTGGTGTTTCCAGGGCAGGCACGGTGGCCAGACACTCTACTGGGACGCTGCTGTCTGCAAGGATACTCAGGACGCTGGTGGAGTTGAACATACTGCCCACAGCCTCGCTGCTAGTGTTGTAGAGGCCAGTGTCAACCACTTTCCTGTTCAGTAACCAGCTCACCGTGGGCTCAGGAAACCAATCAGAGGTCACACACTGGATGACGGCCTGCTGGCCCTGGGCCACTGTCATGTTGCCACCCACGATGCTCACTGTGCCATTCTCTGGGGGGACAAAAGGGTAAAGTGACAGAGAGGCAGTGTCATAAGAGGATGTCATACCCAAGTGAACAAGGAACAAGCAGATTGGTCAATGTTAAAGACGCATACAGTACAGGGATGCCATAGGACAGATTTGGGGAAGCCCTGAAACAGTGAATGTGACAGTTTTTTCTTTTCTTAGGAATAACTATTGTCAGACCAAATCTAGAGTGGTTACTATTTAAGTATTTTGTTCATATTCATGTAACATTACCCAGCTCAGGGCTGCAGTGTAAACGATCAATGTAATCTGTACATTCATTCAGAGAACATATCAGACCTGCCTGGGAGTATTGATACATGGAGGGGAATATGTTTGTAATCAGGGAGGTCCAAAACATTGGAATGAGATTGGTCTCTGCACCATAGGAACAAGATGGAATCAATATCCAATCAAAGCAATCCAATACAGCCAGCAGTTCCACTAGCAGATTACTGCTTGGTTTAGCCCTTATACATGAAATATCACATGGAGTGGAGAGGAGAGGACAGAGCAGGTATATTTGATTCACTTTATTGCCATATGAGGGATCAGGATTTGAAGTTATGATTGTTAACAAGGGCCCAGGGGGAATTGAATGGCAAACAGTCAAACAAAGATGGATAGTCAAATGGGGCCCTCACAATGTTCCCCATCAGATTGATGTATAATGGTATGCCATCACCCAAGCCAGTAGAGCGAAGAAAACTGAATTGAGTCAACCTACCTGGGGCAGAACTCAACCTACCTGGGGCAGAACTCATTTTACTGATGTTATAGAGAAAAAAACTGATGCTAGGCATGTATCGCTGAATTTGATGAAGACAGTAAGGAAGATTTACTCAAATGAGAAGATTTGTCTTCGATTGCAGTTTACTATAAAATCCAAACCTAAAATGTTTCCGACATCTTGTCTCCAGGCCTGCGAGGCCGAGCATGGATGTCAAACGTTATTCCTCTCTCTTTTGTGGACCCACCATCACCATGTAGGAAAAGGCAAAGTCGAGTTTTGTAAATCAATGAGTGTCTGCCCCTCTTTCATTTGCATATGCAACTCTTCAAGATAGTACATAACTGCTGAGCCCTACAAGGCATTTGCATATCTACTGTGGGTTTCCCATATGCTGCCTTATGCTTCCCTTTATCTACCCCAACAGCAAGTTTTCAGTTGTTTCTTTACAAATCAAACACATTTTGTGTCAAAATAAAAGCTATTTTGAATTTCAAGACCCAACCCTGCAAGGCTGTGATAAAACATGAAAGGAACTACAAGACTTGTTCGATGCGGTACCACAGTGCACAAGGTGTTTAAATGGATTTAGTGTGGTACCATGTGCAACCAGAGTCATTTTCCCATTAGTTCTAGTGGGAACGCTAGCCATGGTAGAGAAAACAAGCAGATAATTAAGAGAGTAACACATAAGTGTGTGTGTGTGTGTGTGTGTGTGTGTGTGTGTGTGTGTGTGTGTGTGTGTGTGTGTGTGCTTGCGTGCATGTTTGCGTGCGTGCGTGTGTGCGTGCGTGTGTGTGTTTGTGTGTGCATGCATATGTGTGTGTGTGTGTGTGTGCGTTGCATTGGCTGCATGCATGAGGCTAATATACAGTACTGTATGTGTGTGTATGTGATACCTAATGTGTTCATATTCCAAAGGAGTGCTTACCAGTTTACCATCAGAGTAAGATGTGGAGCACAATTAACCATAATGCAATTCCAATGGCTCTTATCAAGAACACTTGCTGATTGAGGACGATGGCTGGCAGGATGCATATTGTAAATCATGTTTAAAAAGTCTGTCTGTCCAGAACGTTCCCCTGCTAATCGTTCGTTGTATCTGCCCTACACCACTGTCATTACCTCTGGGATGTGTGGCTGTATCAATAAAATCTCATGTTCAGTTGTATGGTCTTGGTGCATTGGTTATTTATGACATTTGACAATTTTGGCAACTGCAGAAACTTAGCAGGACAGCGAAAACTAGAAAATAACCACAAGGGATGCAATAGTGGGATAGTTTGTGCAATAAAGAAGCTGCTGAGAACACAGATTGTTATCCAACTCTACACTCTGAGCTTACAGTGTGTACTACTGCTCTCCAGAGCACAGGCCAGTCATTACACCGGCCTCAACCACGATGATTTACGTACTCTCAGCCAACACGCCTGCTCCAGGAACACACAGCACAGCATGGGAATTGGACTTGATTTGAGGTGCTGTTCTTAACATTTTCACTTTCGTAGACAGGCCAGTCTTTGCCTTGGAAGATCATGCAGTGACTGAGTGAAAAGCGTATTTGCTTCTATAAATGTCTACTGCCTCAGCCATATGAGGAATAACAACTCCCTGGGCTAGTCTGGCCAGATCGCCTGGCCAGATGACCTAACCCAGTGTTTGCTACCCCAAGATCACAACTTGATACACCACCAGTTACTTGTAGAACATACAGTATACTGTATCTCAGTGTCCCTTCCAGCTATGGGCCTCCCATTACCCACTTCTCTTTGAGAACCTCCCCTTTGCTTCTCTATCTAAAGTCCCCAAAACCCTATCACATATGCTTACTTTAATACATGTGTAGTGCATTAACAGAGATGGCTGTCTATACCTTGGACAGACAGCATGGCCGTCAGGCTCTGAATATTCTGGAAGTCGCATGTGACGGGTCCGGAGTCGTTCCTCTGAACATCAAAGATGATGAACTCCCATTGGTGCGTGTCATTGCAGGTGGTGCAGTTCACGGCGTTGAAGCGCTCTGGAAGGTTCCCCAGAACACCGTACTGCTTGGAGATGGTGAGGACCACGCTGCCTTTCATCAACCAGAGCATGGTCGCCCAGTCCCCCTGCAGGCTGCAATTGAAGTGGGCATCCGAGCCCTGCAGCACCAGAGCATCTAGGGGCTCCAACTGTATCTGCCCTGATACTCCTGAGGACATGAGATAGTATTAACATAGAGAGGACTGAGGGCTTCTGTGGTATGTTTAGGTGTTGGAGTCCATGAGAGGTCATGATTCTTTTTTTTGTTTGACATTAATGAACTGTTGTTCTGAGTTTGTGAAGCCAGTTTAGAGTCATGGTATTGCCAAAGACATAACATAACATTCACTGCTGAGCGACAATGGTGTTTCAGGTGAAGGTTATGAGAGGGATTAGTTGTTTTTTAGAGATCTAACATTGAAGAATTAAACTCCCCAACCACCCTGGACCTGCTCCCAGGTGTAAACAAGTCTTGAATTGAAGGTTTTTGAAGGTTTTGCTGCATTCTTGTGTCATTTGCTGCAAGTACCACACCCACAGAAGAGTAAATGACGAGAGTGGTCTCTCGGCTCTTTGTTCTGCCAACCAGCACAGCCAACAAACATTCTGTTGCTCAAACATTCTCAGGTGTTTGGAGTGAGAGGGTCTGTTTGCACTCTGGAGAGATGACTAATTATATCGGCTCCTATTTGTTTGCTTCGTGTGCTTTAAGGGAGAGCACAGGAGAAAGGATTGTATTCTATTTCTGCATAGTGAATCAGCTATATTTTGAAAGTTCCACAACTTGTTTTCCATTTCATCGTACTCTCTGAAAGTAAATTGTCTTGGTTATCCCACTGTCAATGATTACAGTTAATAGGAATTGGTATTCTACTTGTGTTTTGGTGTACAATTTTAACTTTAATGTGTGCCTTGGTGTTTGATGTAAATATGTTTTCATAGGATGTGATAAACGAGAGACCTTCAGCCTTCTGCGTTGTGATAAACAAGAGAATGCCTTTGAGTCAAATTTGCAGGCTTAATAACTCCCAAACGAGAGCGGGCTGATCAGGAAGGAAGATAAAGCGAGGCACATGAGTTAAGCTGATGAGATAAATTATACACTGAGCTGAACTCTCATGCTCATTCCATAAGCAAGTTTGAATGTTTATTCACTGATATCTACTCATAAACCGGGGAAATGTATCCACTATAGCCCAGTCTGAGAGGTTTACCAACAGAATGGCTTTTTCAGTCATTTTGTGTCTCATCCTATCACATTCAACAGATCTTGTTTATATTTAATATAAAAGGTAATAATCAGATATGCTCACCTCCTGTTGCATAGAGTAAAATGAATGTGAGGAAAAGACTGGTCATGTTGCCCAGGTAACAGTCATGCTAATATTCTCAGCCTGAAAGACAAACACAAACACAAAGGTGTGGCAGCTGAAATTACCCGCAGTAGCACAGCAAAACACATTTACAGCGACATGCATTTTCTACATTTTCCTGCCAGTGTGAGAGCTCCCCTGTCCAAGAAAATACACATATACACACACACATACACACACACACACACACACACACACACACACACACACACACACACACACACACACATACACACACACACACACACTCATTCAGCCCAGACCTAGGTAAAATCTATATTTAAAATGGTGCTGAAGTGTATTTGCACTTCTGAGACTATTCACTTGCTTCCATTGTGCCTGGCAAGTTAAATCAAGCACACACATATCTGAATACATTTCAACACACATACACACCCTCTGGCTGGTCAAAGACACAAACAGAGGCTCCGCCCAGATTACATGTAACAACTGAATATACTGTATGAGGTTTGTCTTGACATGGTTTAATAAACTTGACTTATACTGATCAATATATTTACTGTTGTTAAGATCAGCTTGTATTGTGAAACATGACGTTAATCTCTCCATATGATAAAACACGAGGCGTCAATCTCTCGCTTCTCTCTACTTGACAGACTTGATTTGTGCTTAAGAGACAAAAAGAAAAAACAAGAAACACTCTCATGATATCAGTTGAGTTTGGTCAGTTCTTCCTATTCAAATATTTGAGTATTGATTTTCTAATCACAAGGCAATACTACTACATTGATTCACTACTTACTTGTTGAGGACTATCCGCACGATGTGTAAAATCCTTCCAAGCTTCATTTCCTGTTTAATCAGATCAGGTAAATAGAGGAACTCCACCTGTGCTAGTGAAACCAAATGCTGCTGGACCTCCCCTTTACATCTCCCTCCACAGACGGTGCAAAGTTCACCCCTCTGCCATTTCTCTTATCAGTCAAACATGCAGGTGAGAGTACCTGAGTGTTTGTTTGAGTGTGTGGCCAAATCCACAGTTTCATGTCCTTGCAGTATGGTTGTTGCCATTGTTAAGCTTGCTGGTAGAGCCAGACGGTTATCAGTGAGTCAACTGACAACACACACACATACAATCTATCTGCAATCAATAGACATATCCATGTGTTGCATTAACTGTCTCATTTTATTGTTATAGTTGCCAACATTAACTCTAGCAATATGTGCCATGACATTTTCTAACAACCTGGGAATCAGGATATCAGTGTAACATTTCTTCCGAATGACAGCATCCTCTGCAAGGCAGTGTTCCAGTCACTACCCTGGGGAAATGGAGGTCCCCCTTGACCAGCGCAAGTAGTGCCACCTAATGGTCAGCCAATAGCACTTCCAGCATCCAAAGATTGACCAAGGAATACCCTGCTTAGCTTCTCAGATAAGCAAGCAGTGTGGTGCAGGGTGGTGCAGTGTGGTGCAGGGTGGTGTGGCTGTTGGCTTGTGATGGACCTTAGAGCCTCCATTACCTGATATAGTTAATCACATTGAATAGCAGGCAAGCTCAATACACAGATAACATCTCAGATGAGCTAAACCACAGAGCACATTTTGCTAGAGAGAAACAACATAACACTATAACTACAGCATCATGCACTTAAAAAGTTATACTCTTTTAACCTCCAACCATATATCTTCATTTTATTTCCCACAACATGGTCAATCATACAATGATCATGTGTTTAAAGCAGATAATAGTACATAACATCAACATACAGTTAAGAAACAGTACAACAGGTGAAGTGGCTCTATATTAGCCTAGCTAAAGCGCGACTCAAAGTTTGTAGTAGTACTCCGATGTTGTCGGCATGGTGAGTCGATAATGAAGGGGCTGTGGCCTCCGCTGGTTGATGTACCCCCTGTGTATCGTTTATTTTGTGCCTTTTTAATTGAACGAACCATGAGGTATGTTTGTTTTAAGAACCGCCCCCAGCACTTTTCGCTCCAACGAAAGGAGCCAGGAATGAGGTGCCTTGCCCAATTACAAAGTATCTGAGAACCAATCAATGCGATCACTCAGAAGCTGGCTCAAATGTGGACCGCTAACATGGGAGCTAATTAGAGTGAGGAAAGATGGGTTCCTAGGTTCACCATTGTGTGAAGCGCTCGCTGTGCCGCAGTGGTCTATCTTAAGTTAGGCTAGCTCTATATAGCTCACAGCAGAGCAATATCACAGTGGACAGGTGTGGCCACAGTACAGGTGCGATCGTCTCTAGAATTCATCAGAAGAGTTCACATTCCTGCTGTGGAGAGGCATGTGGAGCTGTGAGACAATGTCTGAAAAGTGTTGGTGGGAGGGCCTTGTCAAGATCAACCACAAGGTCAACTGGAATAACCCTAACCCTCGTACTGTAATAGCATGGGGGCGGCGGGGGGTCTGAGGATCAGAGTTTTCCCCGCACATTTGCAATAGCAGTCCAAGTTTGTACTGATACACAAGGGAGTGATACAGTTTAATTTACACAATAAAATGTTTTGGTTTTTTAATGTTATGTAAAAAAAAATATTGCATTATTATCCCCATAGAGTAGGCCTATAATTGAGTGTCTACTGCATTGCAGTAGCACCTCACAGCTTGGCATGGTCCAGTGACCTTCCTGGAGGAAGTCTACTTAGTCTCATCCCCAGGGATGAAAATGGCTATGAATCTGGAAAGCAAGGTTGTAGTTTACAGAGCATGTAGAAGTTATTAACTCTTCTGGGCACATAGTGCTGTTCACATTAGCATATCTGAGAGAGCAAACCCTCTCCTAATGAGTATGAGTTCCCATACCCTCTCAGTCTCAATGGAGGGAATACAGCAGGAGTCAAGTTCTGGTCAGAAACATAGAGATGCACAGAGTAGCCACCGGCTATCTTTCTCATTCATTACATTTGTGATAGTGGAGTATACATTTAATCACTTATACAATCATTACATTTGTGATAGTGGAGTATACATTTAATCACTTATACAATCATTCCATTTGTGATAGTGGAGTATACATTTAATCACTTATACAATCATTCCATTTGTGATAGTGGAGTATACATTTAATCACTTATACAATCATTACATTTGTGATAGTGGAGTATACTTTTAATCACTTATACAATCCATCACTTTTTGGCTTGAAGTGGTAGTGATAGTGCCATGTGATCAAATAAGGAAGGAAGTGTCCATCTCACTTCTTTCCTACCTAGAAAGTGATGGATTGTATACAGTAGGTGATGAAATGTGTATGACAACAGAATTAGGGACGGCATGTCGTCAACTAGGGTGGGACTTCCTATGAGCTGGGATGGCTTCAGCCAATTGGATCAACATGTGGTCTTCTTCTTCAATAGCATGACGCCATCTACTGGTGCCAATAAATAACTGACCTGAGACACTGGTGGTGAGTTCATATGTTACTCCACCACAGCAGGTGGCAGTAAACCACCAACATTTGCTTTATGCCCACTCAAATCAAAGAAGATGAAGAAAGTTGACTACATGGCGCTCCCCATTAATAACAGTTAATTTAGAGGAGTGCGCCCTCTAGTGGTTCTAACTCTATTGTCAGAAATATATGAGGTGAAGTTCTATTGTTTGACCACTAGAGGACTCTGTAAGGTTATGGAATGCAACACAAAATTGGCTCACGCTGCTGATATCTCTTCATTGTGTATGTATTCTTCCATTCTGATCAATGTTATGTGTTATAGTTGAGTATGTATATTACTTAGATTAAATGATAAAACGAGACCGGGTCATGTATTTAAACCAAAGTAACTCTTTCCATTCCTCCTTAGATTGAAATACAACCCTCACAACAACAACAAAAACAAATCATAAAGGCCTTATTTAAATTACTGCAAGAGCGGTAGGCTATTGGAAAACGCTTAATTTGTTTTCAGAGAGAGAATATATGTTGAATGTTGAATTGGTACAAAATTAGTTTTATATTTTCCTTCCTGTTTTATTTTAATTGAAATGATCATAGCGTCTGTATCTGAACCAACTCGGGTGACGTCTGGTAGATCCCGCCTCCTCTGTTGGTAGAAAGAACAGGAACCACACAGCTCTTGTCATTGTTAAATCTGTGGCGCCATGCTTTGGCAAGAGAGTGTACTACAACAGATTTTGTGTGACTAAATGGGACATTCATAAAAATAATTGTTTTAATAATCGCTGTTTTTCTTCTTTAGATATAGAGTGTCTCAATAAATGCCGTGCGTACAAATGAAAACAGCTAAAACGAGTTTCACATGGTCATACAATAGAAATGTGATTTGTCTGTTTAAAAACAACATTAAAAATAAAGCTTACTCTCCTTACTGATGAAATATTCATCCATAATTATTAAGTATCAGCATGCTGAGAAACCCTGACAAAGTCCAGTGCACTATGATGTCACTTGACCAGTAGTAGAAAGAAAACAAGAAATGTATGACGATGGTGGCCAAAATGGAGGCCAGACAAGGCCCACAGACAGGCCTCTGGGAGGGGCAACGTATAGCGCTGCTGGAATGTCTCCAGACACAGCTGGTATTGTATAGGGAGAGGAAAGCAGACAACCATGAAAACAGGAAATAGATTGTGGGGGAGGGGCCGCACTGGGAATCCCCTGAATATGGCATGTTCTAAGGAATAATTGGAGCCATTAGGGGTCCTATATTTGAAGTCATCGAGATCATAATGAGTTATAACTCCTGCACATTGCTATTCTTTTGTCTCTGATGCCTGACTCTCATAAGCATTACCGTTCCGTTGTCTCTTATGGGAGTTTGTCATCACATATTAGTTATGCTCAAGTACCCCCCCATTGTATTCATGTGGTAACGAGGCATCAGGTCTGGCCTTACAATACAATACTTTAAATAACAATGTGAAGTCAATCAAATACAGCACTATTGTCCTTGTGTGATTCTATTTTGTTGGATTGCTCATTGACCTAATCAATAGCTGAAGATAAGCTTAGCTATTAGAGCAGTAGAGCCCTGCTGAGGGTCACTCCTGCGGCTGCTGCTGTGAGCTCATTGGTTCTCTACGAGGCCTACTGTCTGTCCCAGGCTAATGGACGAGATCTTGATGAATTATCGGTTTGTTTGTTTTTCAAATGTGTCTTGTTAGAAAAGCAGGTATCATCAGGAGTCATGATAGGAGAACAATCAGACCTTTGACAATTTTTAAACACATTGTGACACTTTCAGAATAGAGAAACACATTACACTGAGTCCAGAGAGAGACTGGGTGAGATGTTTAATTCAGTAGGGTACATTGTGTCACAATGGGTTAAGGAATTTACCAAATAATTCAGAGGAAAAACAAGCCATAGAATAATCAAATAACAGAAATGTTACAATGTGCGGTGAAATATTGCCCTGGTTGTGTCTGCTCATTTGGCATATATTCCCATTGAATAGACACCTCTTCATTACATTATTTTGACCCTCTGTCAATCCGATGAATACAGCACACACACACAATCCCAACAATTTACTCTAACCGTTTGGTTATGTCACACCACCCCCTTGATCTATTGTATCATAGTGTGTGATTTTAAGTAGTACAGCTCAGTATAGGGTGTGGAGAGCAGCCACAGGTTGGGCTGGTTTTAGCATCTTTAACATTTGTCATTGTTAACACCAATCCCTTGTAGAAGTGTCCTCAGATTGAAGTCTCTTTCACAAGCAAGCAAGATAGTTTTTCTATGTGTTTTATTGATGCATCACAGAATGAAAGAAATCCAGCAGGTTAAGAAGTAGACAACCAATAAACACAGAAGCACAGCATAACACTTGAATATGGTATATCAAGTCTACAATCTGCCTTGAATTGGTCTTGGTAAAAAAGACAAAAGATATTGCATCAAGTATCAAGCTACACTTGAAGGGAGAGGAATGAAATTGAGGGAGGGGAAATGCAACAACAAACCAATACTACTGGTCTGTCAAACCTAGTGCAGTTTCACAAAATAAATTAAATCACAAAACATAAGAAAATTCAAAAGCCAGTTTATGAAAAATATTTACAAATTCACAAATGTAACTGATGCACATAAACCAAATGGCAACCAAAGTTCAATTACATAATTTAGTCTCGCAGTAGACAGCAGTGTCATCTTTCTTTTATCTCTTGAGTACATCCGTGAGAAGTGGAAAATGTTGAGGTCCTCAACCCACCGCCTCGAGTATTATAGCCACAACCTTGTTACAGACGATGAGCCAGCAGGTGATCCCAACACCACCTGATACACACACACAAGAGCAGTGGTTCATGTCACTTTGCATCAGGAGATAAATCCACAGAAACCAGATCTATTCCACAATGAAATCTCTCAGTTAGACTCTAGATCAAGGCAAAAAGTTAAATCATGAAAATGTAAGTGATAAGAAAACATAGGCAGGGGTTTGGAAATGATCAGAAGACATTACTGAGAAACAGAAGTTGAGGTTAAAAAAATCTGTCACGTTGAAGCCTTAAAAGCAGGTATTCATTCTGGGCTCTATAAAGCCTGTGTAAACCTCCACTTGTGACCCAAGGGACAAGTTTTGAAAAGTGACCATGAATCAAAGTGAGATAGCATGAATACAAAGCTAATTTTCCTCCAACAATAGTTCTGTTCAGTTACACTGAGATAAAACATTTAGCCTATATGTAACCTAACCTATAAGTGACCCCCTGGCCAGCATGACCCCTCTGACCCCTGGTGGTGTTAGAGGGGCTCTCATGTAGGCAGTATAATCTGGCTTACCTGCCACTCCAGATGGGAAGGCCACCATTCGCTCCAGAGGAGAAATCCACTTACTGGGCAGCACCGTCACTGGGTCAGCGTAGTACTTCCAGATCAGGGAGATCATCAGGACAGCCTGGAAAAGAGAGAGAGAGAGAGAGAGAGAGAGAGAGAGACACGTCTCCCAGTTTCACCAACTGGCCTGTTCATCATCATATCTAGAGTTGTGTATATAAGCCACTACAGACTGTTTCTTGACTACTTTTTTAATTTAAAAAGTGGGATGAAATCCAATCTACTACATTTTAACACAGAAGCATAACCTACATTAAAGACATTTTCTCAAATGTAATTCAACAGGAGCTTTGTGCATCTATTAGTTAATATCAAGTGGGGGCAACTTACATGAAATTAATATAGTTCATATGAAATATTGTTCCACTACATTTACATAGTGTCCAGTTCTAAATCACTTACCTGTACAACATAGTACAATATGTTGACAACCCATTTGATTTTGGCTTGTTGTCCAGTTCTGGACTTAACTGGGGAAGAAAAGGAAAATACCAAATTGAGGTTGCTGTGGCTGTTACAGTACTCTTTCCCACAGACAGTATGTCACAAGGTGGAACTGGAAGACAGACAGGTGTGTTTGTGAACAAGGGAGAGGTCAATGGAAGACTAGCCCCTCCTCAATGAAGCTTTGGTCAAGCCACAGGAAACACCTCATGCCAAGGTCACCTTTACCTTCATCCGCCTCCAGCTCTACCCTGAGGATTATGTAAGCCCAGGTCTCTAATCAAATACCCTTCATACTGATATCGCACTTCCCTTTATCACACAGGACCTCTGAGGTCAGAGTACAGACACTTCAAATACAGGAATCTCTCCCCGCCCCACCCTCAACATTATTCACTTAGAAATTTTAAAAAAACAACAGTGTCATCTGTGGCTCCACTGAGGAAGGGCAAACTTATACAAAAATACAAATACAGTGCATTCTGCCCTGAGAGTAAAAATGTTAATGGCATGCACAAATATTTTTAAAAGCTTTTGAATATACATATCAGTTCTATTTGGAGTAAGTCATGGCCTTTGCTTGGTCTGATCACCACTGTGGCCTATGGAAGTGCTGTGCCGAATGGCACGTTCCTGTAATGAAGCCCATTTCCTGTTAAGACGCAGAAGAGAGTGAGCGGGAAAATGAAACGAGAGAGAGAGGGAGGAGTGGAGACGAAGGACGACAACAGGCTGCAGCTGTGACAGTGAGGCCCCCCAAATGAACACTCAGCACTGTTATCTGAGACCCACCTACAATTCCCCTCACACACTTTTTTTCCTTCTGCCGCCTCCCCCGCCCACCCCTAACCCAACATACATGTGCCATGTCCCCTATAGAGACACGAAGCAACTTGTACGTAAAAAAAAAAAAACAGTTTTCCCGCCTACAAAATCAGCTAACATGAGAAAGAGGGGGAATGGCTGATATTCATAGAGCACCACCCAGGCTGATAAAAAAACATAAGACACTTTTAGCATTTATATTTACATTGCCTTTGAATAACAAAAAAAAAAAGGTGAACTTTGTGAAAATCCTTCAACTTCACTAGAACACCTAGCTATCTTTCTATGTGGAGAATTGACAGATGCCTATGCTGAATAGTGATCAGCCAATACTATACCAGACACAGGCAACAGCTGTATATGAAGCACATTGGGTGTGAGGGAGTCTAATCTAATACTGGAAGCCTCACCGCAGAACAAAGAAAGCAGAGAAGGGTAGACAAAGGTAAAGAAGGTAAAGATCTGATGTTGCTCCCTCTTACCATATGTCTTCAACTTGTCTGTCATCTTGTTGATCTTGCGTTCCAGTCGTGCGTACCTGGCGAACTCATCCATCATGTTGATTGAAGAGAGCTCCTTCTTCATGTCCTGAATCTCGGCCCTCATCTCAACCTCCTGCTCCACATTCTTCTGGAAAACTCTGGACAGCTTTCATAGTCAAAGAAAAACAGCCAAAACATGTAATCAAGGGTTTCTAGGTTTTTAGGACACCAACACATTTATATTATCTAGTTAACCTCTATTTATCCAGGTTAGTCTCATTTAGATAACTATTTTAAGAGCCCTGATCCAAGACAGCAGCAGTTCTGCTATATAGTTTGGACAAAGTAATAGGACATACTATTAAAATAAGTGCATTCGCTCGCTACTGAGCAACAACAGGGGATGCCTCTTCAACTGCCAATAGCAGCTAGCATCACAGAGCATTATGTTATCAAGCTGCAGGGTGCCTGCACAAAACAAATACAGGAATTAGCACTGATCCATAGCAGATTAAGTGGGATTCGTGCATTTTCTCCTGTTATTGATGTGTGGGCAACAGATGCTACTTTTGCTTATATGGACAGCAGTAGTCTACGTTCTAGGTTACATCCTCTAACCTCAAAACACCACCATTCAAACACTGTATTGAATATGGGCACTATACACTGTACACTACAGCATTTGGTCTTCGCAATGGATCTAAGAATTCACACGAATGTAAACATTGTTTATTTAGTAGAAACAACAGTATAGCCGACATTCACATTTGTATTCAAGATCGTCATATAGGCTGTCCTATCTATTGGCACACACGCGTGCGTCCACTCCTCAAAGTGAAATTTTTGTATTGTAAAATGTGTATGTTACATTTATTTGACACTGAATGTTTACTAGCACTGGTATTTCTCTGATAGCAATTTGTATAAGGGGGTGCTGCATAGCCGCGCTCATAGTGAGAAATAAACAGCAAGGATGGATAAGCTTGCAGCGAATGACATAGTTTAGGAGAGAGACATAAGCCCTCCGAGGGTCAACCGGCAGAGACGCGGGAGCAGGGTTTTGTCAATCCCTACCCCAAAAAAAACCGAACATCATGTCCCCGTGTAAAAGCAGAAAATAGGTCGACTCAAAACCGCCCGCTCCAGAGTTTCAACAGTATTATTTACGATAATGTGCAAATCATTTGACCGCTTTATTAACATACTCACATATGAGGAAATTGATGGTAACAACATTTTGACGAGGTTGCACAAGAGCACAGATCCTAAGACCAGCAACCAGACGTACCCGGTAGCCATTTTCTCCAGATTATTTACAATAGCCGTCGCTAGGAAGCACACCCACACCCCCGGTTCTTCTACCCGGTGGTGTATTAACTAAATAGTATGCCTTTTTATTTCCGTTTAAATGTATCTAATAAAAAAAGATGATGTATTTAACTGCTTTTGTGTTGCGTCAGATAAAATAATTTTTGGTCTGTGTGTCAGTATATCTCGAGGACATATTCTTTTTTGGTAGGGTCTTTGAAACACATTTTAAATCAAATAAGTAAAGTCATGCATGCAGTTGTTCTAGATAAACACCCAAATGTTGTGGTTCCCCACCCCCTCATGGCTGCTCGTCGAAAGACAAATAAATATAGATCTGATTGGCATGTTAAAATATCCACACAGGTATCTCGCTATGATTTGAAAATGTGTTGACGACTCCTAAAGCCAATCAATGGCCACCATGGGCGGAGAGCGGCGTGTCCATCAGGTTGGTGCTATAATGAATTGAATAGGGAGGGAGGGGGAGAATCCAATCCGGTTTGAGCTAGTTTTTGTTCCAATGGAACATTAACGTCTTGTTACGCTGTAATAGAACGTACTGTTTGAATCGTATACTGAACATAGTACAGTATTTTTCTTGCCTCTCCCCGTTAGATCCTATCCCTATTTTTTCTTTTTACAAAAAAAATAAATAACGCAAGACAGCCATGCCTAAAAGGAGCAAAGTAAGTAGAATATTATCATACATTTTATGTATAGATAAACAGTTGCATTAAATGGATTTCGTTGTGCATGTATATGGTAAATTATCAAATATAGTCGTAAATGTTTACTGTGTTCGTCCGCTCGACTGCAACATTGTTGCACTGCCGTGTGCAGTCGGGAGTTTTAAATGTATCCCTCTGTTTTGATTTGGGAAGTGGCGGGTTTTCTGCGTCGTATCTTTCATGCTGAGATTTTACTGTTCGAAAACTGGGAATGATTGGGCTACATACTTGATGGCTTAAACTTTACATTGACATGTTAAAATCTATATTAACTTGCGTTTGACATGTTCTCATGGTGGTTGTTTACAAATAGCCTATGACATTTACCTATAGAAGCAGACAAAGAGGTGTAACCTCGGTTGCTCTGTCGTGAGGTTGTATTTCTGCAGAAATAAAGTTAGTGGTGTTCATTATTTGATGATAAAGACTGCTGCATGTTGTAAAATGTTACATTTTAATTGTGTATGCATTGCATGGGTTTTGTTATCAGAGATGTAGGATACAGTTCAAATACAACTTATTGCTGAAAAGCACATAATGCAATGCACGGTGGGCGGTATAGCACATGCAGAAGACTGCTTCTAAGGGCTCTTTGAAAAGGGCACGAAGTCTTGGTGTGTCATGGCTGCCCTTGTGAGCAAGACGAAAACTGACGACGCTTTACTTGATTTGCAATATGAGCATTAATGGTCGCACGTCGAATCATGCTTATCGATATCAAATAGGCATACGGTTTTTTTTATTGTATTCATGATTAGATTTAATTCCGTGCTTTGTGTATTTTTGGGTGGCCCTTTACACTGTTGGCGGCTCGTGCCAATTCTGGGTTATGCAATGGCGATTCTCCGACATCACAGCGCCGCTCTTGTTGCTGGGGATTCTAGTAGATTCTGTAACCGTTTGGGGAATCGCTGAGGATCTCGGAGTTCGAAATTCGAAAGAATGGCGGGAACATAATATACTGGTCGGCACTGAGAAGGACACACTCTTGCAGCATGGCAAATTCCATTTATCACCAGTGAATGACTGCGTCGGGAGGAGGCGGAGTCGGTATTCCCCTCCTCTTTGTAGACAGCGGAGGCAGCATGGTAGCCTTAATTGGCAAGTTGACACTATTATATCAGTTTTTATAGCACCCGAGTGATGTAACTGGAACAAATACGCATTTATTTTGAGACTATGACCATAATTCCCTGCAACGCTCTCTTGCCTGCCTACGCCCACTTTGAATTATACAATTACATAACTTCCCTAATACTCATGGCACTTAAGCAGCCCCTCCCCCCCAGTAAACCCACCTAGTTGCTCTGCTGTAAGTAACATTTCTTTCTCTCAATTTTTTTTTATCACAGGCAAACAACAGTGATGCTGAAGCAGCAGAGGTAAATGATAAACATCTTAGTGAAATAAATGTCTGTTTGTATTGGATCATTTAGGATTGCTAATGAGGATTTAACTATTCAAAATGCAATTTCACTGCTCATCCACCAGGGTTCAGCATCAATCCATGTTGTTGACATAGGTTGCACCCATTTGATGATTTAATTGATTTTTCCCTTTCCTTTCTTTGAAATGTTCTGCAGCCCAAGAGGAGATCTCTGAGATTGGTAAATGTGAATTTATTATGCATATTTTCAGACAGTAATTACAGATCCAAAGAATATGTCTAAACATGTTTGTTTGTTTTCACTACAGAAACCTACAACTCCAAAGGCAGAGCCCAAGCCAAAGGTGAGGACATGTTGACATTTAAAAAAAATGTCTAAAGTGATTTTATACTGAATGAAGTGTCAAATTACAGATTGTGTCTTACCTGTCAAATGTGTGTATTTGCAGAAGGCACCTGCTGCTGCTAAGCCCAAGAAGGCTAAAGAGGTGGCGAAAGCCAAGCCTGAGGAGGAGAAGGAGGAGGTGCCCGCTGAGAATGGGGAAGCCAAAGCTGACGAAGAGGTAATGACCGATGGGACATTTCCTTTAATGTTGACATGACAATAGTCTCACTAAGTCAGACTCTCTTATCTAAATGGTGAGTCTGGTGGCAGGCCGTAATACAAGTTGGGCTTGGAGGCGCCACAAATTCTGTTGAGGTTCTTCGAATGGAGGTAAGTCGAGTTGTAAACATAAGGCGTGTCGGAACAGAAGGGGCATCGCAATCGGCTGACAACTTGTTTACTTCCTACACCCCCAGAATCTCAATCGAGAGATGAGATTCTGGGTTTCGTGGTTAGCATGAAAGAACAAGTATTGTAGCTTTGGGTTATCCTTTTATTCTTTTGCCTTTCAGGCACCAGCCACAGAAGAAGCTGAACAGAAAGAAGAGGAGGAGGAGGAGGAGGCGGCAGAATAACATCTCTCAAACCACATCTTTTATCAGTGCTCCCTGTACCTCTTTTTCTTGTACAATTCAGGGGAATATTTTTATCGACTATTTTCTAAATGCAGGTTTTTTAGTAGTTTGATTGTAGGAACACATTTTTTTATGAAACAAAAAATACATCTGGAGACGGGGATTTCATCGCATCCCACATTTTTACATCTCCGGAACAATTACGGTCATTGTAAATGTCAACTGTTTTTATTTTCAATGTGGGGGGAGGGAGGGAGTGGGACAGGTTGCTGCATCAAGAACATGCAAGCACGTCGTTTACAAGAGTCGGTCAAACAACTGAGAGAGCTTGCCTGAGAGACTAACATTCCATAGGCTATATGAGGGACGGATATGTAACCTGTATTGTGTGGGGGTGGGGACGAATTACTCAAGGGGAAACACATTGTTTTATTGTTTATAATGAGGAAAAATGTTTTAGAATGTTTGTAAGCTGTGTTCCATTTGTTAACTCTTGTACTCATGCAGTTTTTCTTAACCATTCTGCTTAATAAACCTATTCCCTAGTACTGGAGTTCTCCCTATCAGGCCTGTGCATTGCGTGTATTGGTTTTGTCTCTCTGTTCTGTGATAGCATTGCAATAAATTTGTATAGCTGCTGTGAAAAGGGTTTTCAAACTTTCTATATGCAGTGTGTAATGGTACATTGTGAGGATGGTAAAAATGGAATATCTGTTCTTAGCCAAGCTAAAGACTTACATAACTGTGTGAAACATACCGTATGGTTCCTTGGATGCTAAGAGACAAATTGTTCATCCACTTGAGCTGTCAAATACACATACCAGCAGTAGCAATATTCATGTGGGTTTTAGGTATCAAGTACTAGTGTACAGTTTCCTTTATTCTTTGTTTATAGATGTATCTCTGTGTTATGATTGGTATAAACAAACCAATAAAGAAGTTGGTTGTAATTGTTTCATGTCTCCTCATTGTCTTCTGAAAATGGCCACATGACTTAGTCCATATAATCAATGGCACAATGTGTAGAAACCAGTGACATTTGTCTGAAGTTTACACATTTCTCATGTAGGTCCTAATTATAGTAATAAATAAAGAATAGACATATTTTCCTATTCCTTTATGAAATATACAGTCCCTTGCATAAGTAATGGGACAGGGAAGTATGTTCTTCTTCTGGCTCTACTGTATACTCTGAACATTTGGATGTGAAATCAAACCATTACTATGAGGTTAAAATATAGATTCTCAGCTTTTATTTGATGGTATTAATGTACATGTTAGTTAGAAATTAAATGTGAATTACATGTTCAATTGGATGTCAATCTGAATATTTTTTTGCCCTGAAAAACTCCCACATTTCTATTGCAGTATGTTTTGGGTCATTGTCTTACTGTATGATGAAGCGCCATCCAATGAATTTGGAGGCATTTGCTTGTACTCGAGCAGACCAGACAGATGTTTCTGTACACTTCAGAACACATTCTGCTGCTGCCGTCAGCAGTTACATCATCAATTAAGACTACTTAGCCAGTTCTAGTGGGAGTTATAGATCCAAGACACTGGTGCTCGCCTACAGAGCTGTAAAGGGAACAACCCCTCCCTATCTGCAAAAAAATGTTTTGTTTTCTCCCTTTCTCTAGCACTGTGATTGCCAATGGCACTTTTCTTATCGAAGGTTTCACTTATGATGACTGTTGTATAGTTGATTCATTACTAAGACTAATGTACTTACTGTTAGTCACTTTGGATAAAAGCTTCTGCTAAATGACTTAAATGTAAAATGTAAATGTAGCTATACATGACCAAACCATAACACCCTCTCCACCATGTTTCACAGATGATGTGGAATGCTGTAAATCTTGGGCAGACCCTTTTTTCTCCTCTTGCAATCACTCACACTGGTAATATTCATCTTATCTGTCCACAATACATTTTCCATTCCTCTGCAGGCTTTTTAGGTACTTTTTAACAAACTGTAACATGACCATCCCTTTTGAGGATAACTAGTGGTTTGCACCTTGCAGTGAAGCCTCTGTAGTTTGGCTGGTGACGTATTTTTTTCTTTTTAAGAATGTTTCAAACTGTTGATTTTGGCAAGCCTAAGGTTTGGCTACGTTTCCGTACGTTTCTTTTTTACTCTCATTGACACCTTTTTGGTACTCATGTTGACAGACACCAATAGCAGACTCCAAAGGCAAACGCAAAGCCTAGAATCAGACAATTGTCAAGACAATTGTCCCATTACCTTTGATGCCCTGAAATAGGGGGACTATGTATACAAAGAGTTGTCATTTCTATATGGCTAAACCAATATGTACACAAATACCACCAAATAAAAGCTGATAATCTATATTTGTAGTAAAAAAAACTCAGTCTATTTTCTACCATTAGCTAGTGCTTTTCACATCTAGGCTGTGTAAGTTACACAGTCTACATAAGATCATGCTGATCTGGAGAAGGTAGGCTACTCCATATTGTTTCCCATAGGAGCTGATCTAACATCTGTTAATCACCCATCACAAGAGTCAACAAGGTGATGATTTTAGAATTGTGCATGGGGTCAGAGGCCATATGTATGAGGACCATAGAACACACAAACACTGTTACATAGAGAGACCCACTGCCATCAGTACCATGGACAGCTCCCAAAGCTGCAGCCTGAGCCTGCTGCTCTCAAAGGAGCCTGTCCTAGTCGAATCATTGCAGAGCTTGGAGATCACATAAATAAAGATGCAAATACATACAGATACCGGGCTGTGTTACATCACCAGCACAACCACACAATTTCCTCATTAAGCAACCTACCAACAACCAAAGAGCATGTACAGTTGGACTGACTCTCATTTGTGGTCTGAATTTCTGAATGGAGCATTCCTTGTTGTGCGTGAAACTTTAGACCAGAGTTTCTCTACCTTTATTCAACCTAGTTGCAACTGCAACTGCAACTACAAGAGGCTTCTCGCCTCTCATAGAGTTGCAGTTGCAACTTGTTGTTCTTCAGACTATCTATCTGCTATCCTTGAATGAAGAATCTTGTTGAGCATCTTGTATTTTTTGTAAGTTTATTTAGGTCATATCAATGAATCACATATAATTCAGTTCTATGTTTACAATATAACGAAATACATTTGAATCAAAGTTTCGGTATTAAATGATGCTGCATAACAGACATCCTACAGCTGCATTCATAGCCAGACTGAAGTTACCAGAACATGTAGTGTTTATTTGATTCATAAGGCCTACTGTATTAGTCTGGCTTTTTACAGTTTTTTGTTGATTTCTCAAAATATCATTCCCAATTGTGTTAGGCTATAGGCCTATTTCATTAGGCTACACTCCCAGATCACCGCATTGCACCCTATTATTACGTTTTTAATTATGAATCGGCATCACCTCGAAACTCCTAAACAATCTCTATGGCAAGATGCATCTTTCACCATAGTTTTGTCAAAATTGGGCCAAACAGTTTAATTTAGTAAATGCCGTATCAGTATGGCAAGACCCATCATTCACCCGAGTTTCATCCAAATTGACCCAGTGGTGTCTGAGAAAAATTATAAACAGAGACCAAATCCCCGATTTCAGGTGGGACACAAACTTTGGTTGCGTAACCTCATAGAGATGCCCTAGAGAAGGCACATATGTTCCATTCATTGCGTTTGTCACAGCAAGAAGGGTGCCATGTAGTCAACTAGGGTGGGACGAGGGTTGAGGGTTGAGGACACCGAATGTCACTACTTTTGTTAACCTTGTGTTGATTGCAGTCCACAGTCAGTTCAGGGTGATTTAACTGTAACAGACAGACATGAGTTCCTTTGTGACCTGTAATATTTACCTGGCAAACTTAGCCTTGAGACGAAACAGTCAACAGGAAAACTTTGGGGCGAATTTATGGTATGGACATATAGACTTCCATAGCATTCGCACTGTCTCCACGAATGACCCTGCCAGTGATGATATACTGGATTATATTTCAGGGTTAAGCATATTTCTGATGTCAAATGACTATTTCAGCATGTACATGCTTACTTCTCTCCTCAGATGTAGTATCAGGGTTCCCACTCTTTTTAAGAAATCGTTTTCAAGGACATTTGCAATGATATTTTATGATAAATAATAGGGAAACATTGTAGTGGCTAAACATGCAATTGCTATAAATGACTGGCTGCCACACAGCCTCAGTAGGTCTCTCATGTGTAGAACATGTCACACCTCTCCTCTGCACTCTCCACTAGCCTTCAGTAGCAGGGTGCATCTTATTCAAGACCCTGGTGCTTGCCTGTAGGGCAGCTAACTTGTGTCCTTACAAACCTTAGAAACTTGTCTGTAAACCTAAAGACTTTTCAGATTACCATAGCCTAGCTACAGGGGGTGATTAGCCACACAAATTGTCTTACTTCTCATTACATCACAGTTTCTGTCCTCAACAAGTTGAAGAATGTAGAGAGCACGATCAGGAAGCTGCGCAGTGAATGAGTGATGCTTTCTACCTGCACTTCTGAACCATGCTTATTCGATCAAGTTATTATGGCAGAGAAAAACTGTAAAGATTATGTATTTGTAATGTTATATGTTTTTTTAGATAAATGAATTCTGATGAAATATATTAAAATAATTAATATGCTCTTATGGTATTAATGAATTGCATTGAGACAGCTTGTACATTTTGTGGGATGTACAAACAGTGTGCCAAAATGCAGTTTATCTGTTGACCCTGGAAATAAATCTCTTGAGGAAGGATTCCCCAGAACCCCTAAATGGGTTAACCTCGGAAAAAGAGCTCTAGTGGGACTTCCTATGAGCTAGGAAGGCATCAGCCAATTAGACCAACATGATTTTCTTCTTCAATAGGTTTATCAATGGCTTTCAGATGCATGACACCATCTACTGGTGCCAGTAAATGACTGACCTGAGACACTGGGGCTGAGTTGAGCAGTTAATCACGAATTGATTTACTCAAATCACAGAAGATGAAGAAAGTTGGTAACATGGCGCTCCACACGCAATCGCAGTATACTGAGGGGAATGCGCCCTCAAGCGTTTATAACTCTATGCTTAACCCCTTTCACCTAAAAAACCGAAACAGAACTGACTTACATTTTGAGTTAGCAGTTTCGTATATTGAATAGTTCCATTTAATAAGATGTTAACTAAGTATATTTGATATGTTTGAATCTATAAGATATTAACTAGTTCTAAAAGCATTAAATATTATTTCCGAAATCTTAGATGTAAATGATATCGCATAACTTTGGGTAGGTTCATGCTACGAAACTGCAGATACCAAACATCAGACATTTTCTGCTAGATTGTAAACATTCCACAAGCATGCATGAGTGACCTGTGCAAGCTAGCTAACTTCTGTTGTTGGCATGAATAAAAAAACTATTAGCATAGCTAACTAACAGCTATCATGACAGTCAGCATGGATCGGACTGATATTTGCAGTACCTACCTCATGCGAAGCTGGTACGGTCAATGATTGCGATTTAGCGCGAGTCAAGTTCCGCCCCACCGAGCCCTCTCTGGCTGACCTCCCCGTCTCTGTTTTATGAAAGCACTTCAAGTTTGATTCACTTTCGCAAAAAAAGATGTTGACATGTCAACGCTTTGTGAGTGTTGTGAGGAACACAAGAACACTCTCCCGACATGTCACGACTTGGTCCCCGGTTGGAGCTGCTTTCAATGCTCAACAGAGAAGAGTGGATTTGTTCCAGAAAAACGTGGTAAGCTAGTACAACAACATTGTTTGTGGCAACAATTATTTCACACCGCTTCTATGTACTTCACGCCATCTATCAGTCTCTCCCCTCAGACAGACGTAGCTAGGTCACCTGTGTAAGCTGAGCTGGTACAAGCACTAATTCATTATATATATTCATTCATATCTATTGAATAGGCTACCTAAATAGCAATAAACGGAGCTATGTTGAGCCACTAATAGAATGTGTAAGGTCAGTGTGTAATATGTATTATGCATGTGGCTGTATGACACGGATACGTGCTCTCAATGTATGTATTATGTCGAGTGTGCAATATACGTGGTTTATTTTGTATACAGCAGAACTGTGTCTAAGACAATTTGAACCTGTGCGACATTAAAGTTTATCCTATTTCATAGAGGGAAAAGGTCGCGCACCAGTAAGGGCACTTCGAATGGATGTAGTTGCAAAAAGTGTAGGCCTGAAGATCAGCGTTGACAGCTATGGGAGTTGAACACAATTAAGTGTATAACAGACTATTATGGTTTATTTGCACAGGGATTGTTTGGGGTGCCAGAGTTGAGTACTCCAGAAGGCTTCGAGGTGGCTCAGCAGCGAGTGCTCAGGGAAACTGAGAAATTGGTAGACACCGCCTGCAGCAACCCACCAGGTGCACTGACTGTGGAGACTTTCGACCAACTGTCAGACAGTCTATGCAAAGTGGCCGACCTGGTAAACCCTAGACTTCTTAGTGTCACAATTCTAAATCGAATCAATTTACATACTGAATCCCACCTCACACAGTTACGTCTTTGAATTTTAATGTGTTTCCTTGCAGGCTGACTTTGTCAAAGTTGGGCATCCAGACCCCGCCTTCCGAGATGCTGCTGAGAAGTCATGCATAAACATTGGGACAGTGGTTGAAAAGTATGAGCCTATCAAATAAAGCACAATAAAACAAAAACTACTTTGACACGAGATGTGCTGCTTTAATGTTTTCTCTCTTTTTTCTTGATAGGTTGAACACTAATATTGAGCTGTGTGGGAGTCTCAAGAACCTATTAGATAACAAAGAGGTTCTGAACTCTTTGGACCCAGATACAAGGCATGTTTGCATTATTTGGTATTGTTTTTTAAATTATTTTCCATTCAGTTATCTTGGCATGATAGATTTCACTCTCATTTTTGATCTGTGTCTATGGTCTAGGTTGTCTGACTTATATCTCATATTCACATTTGTGCAGGAGAGTAGCAGAACTGTTCATGTTTGACTTTGAGATCAGTGGCATTCATCTGGATGAATCAAAGGTTAGCTTATGCGATCTCTTTATCACTTAATATCATTCAATATTAAGCTGTTACATTTTGTAGAATATCTTGTGGTCATCTATTCTAATTTTACGTGACTTGATTCCACCCAACTATACCACACCTGCATCCACAAGCCTACTTGTGGATGCCATTAAAGGCACAATGAGCATTGAGCACCTATTTCATTTAATTGTGACTCCATGTTCCACAGAGAGGGAAGGCGGTCAGTCTCAATGTCAAACTCCTGGATCTGAACAATGAGTTTCTGAACGGCTCCCACCTGCCCAACAAGATAGAGAAGAGGGCCCTGCCAGAGCACATCCGACACTGTTTCTCCATAGATGGCAACTGCATCCAGATAGGAGGCCTCCATGCAGACTCTCCTGATGAACTGGTAGGACCAGCTGACGGGTCTCTGTCCCTCCATACAGTTTGTATTGAAATCACCACCCTAGGTGCTTGAGAAGTGAATCAATAATTAATTCATTGGTTGCAGATTGGTTGTATGCTTGTCATTTTCTCTTAGGTGCGAGAAGCTGCTTATAAAATCTACCTGTACCCCAACACAAGTCTGTTGCTTTGCCTGGATGAGCTTCTGGCCTGTAGGAATGAGCTTGCCAAGCTGGTGGGCTATGAATCATTTGCACACAGAGCTTTAAAGGGAACAATGGCAAAGACCCCAGGTGAAATATCCCTTACTTTGGGCTATGTTTCTAATTTCTGAAGGTCCCGTCTCCTGTTTGGATAGACTGAAGTCAGTGATGCCTCAAGTAGAGTCAGTTCTGTTTACTAATGTATTTTTATGTGTTTGTTTGCAGAAACTGTGATGAAATTCCTTGAACTGCTGACAAACAAGCTCTCTGACAGGTATGGTGGTCACGCAGACGTCACCAGCATTGATCACACACATGTATTGACCATCCGAAACATGCACACACATGTCATACTCTATTGACTTCTTTTTCAATTGCAGAACTGGCAAAGACTTTAACATGATGAAGGACATGAAGATAAAAACAAAGTCAAGAAGTACAGTGAGTCACCATCTCATAAACATGTCGGAGCAGCTCTGACAGTCCTGGAGATCATGTCCTGGAGATATTCCTGACAATCTTTGTGTCATCTGTTTATGAATGTTTGATTTGTCTCAGGAGCTGATGCCATGGGACCACCCCTACTTCAGCGGGGCTATGCGGGCCGAGAGGTAATGCAGCAAATTTGTTCTTTCAGGTTATGACAAGAATTTGAAGGGGCAATCTGAGATTTAAACAATAACAAAGTGTTCTCCCACCACTTTATTTGGTAAACAGTTGAAGGATGGGGCTGGAAAAGTGTAACCACTCTCATATACATAGACGGAGCAATGAATGTAAAGGCTTGACCATCCATGAGATCAAAATGTTAACCATGTTTTGAATCTATACAGTGTTTATTCACAATAACATTGTTTACAAACAATGGAGTAAACAAACAAATATATGTTTTGGGTTCTGATGGCGTAAGACCGTTGAACTAAGCTCATGGTGCATTTATGTGTTACATTCTTCAAGAATCAATGGCTATATATTAATCATTTTAAAGTCCAAAAATGGATGTACCAATCCCAGATTGCCCCTTTTTAGAATTTCCTGGAAGTGTATTCTTGTGTCTTGTTTGGACCGTCCTCGTCTCCATTCATCAGGCTTCATGTGCATTTCTTTCCCCTCACCAATTTCTTCTTCTCTGTTATAGTTATTTCTACTGTGTATGTTGTTGATGTTGGTATATCAGTGGTGAAATGGACACACACAGAGAAAGTTAATTGAGGAGTTGACAAAAGCAATTTTTTGCTTTACCATTTGTGAGTTTGGTTTTCTCTATCTTATGTCTTTCAAGTCCTCTAGAGGGGGCTTGTGTATTGCTCAAAGTCATTGCTGTGCTGTCGTCATTGCACGCTCACTGCCCTCTTTTACCTGGAATATCTGTTAATTTATCTTGATTTATCTTGTGTTGTTTACTTGTTGCTTTTTAAGATATTAATACAAATTTAGAAAGTGTTTGATAAAATAGAATCATTCAAGTTGGAATTGAGCTAGATTTCAGTAATAAAGCACGCAAGTAGTCACTGACTCACCAAAGTGTGTGTGTGTGTGTGTGTGTGTGTGTGTGTGTGTGTGTGTGTGTGTGTGTGTGTGTGTGTGTGTGTGTGTGTGTGTGTGTGTGTGTGTGTGTGTGTGTGTGTGTGTGTAGGTATAAGATTGATCCCAGTCTGTACAGCCCTTACTTCTCTCTGGGGGCCTGCATGGAGGGACTCAACACCCTGTTTAGCCAGCTGTTGGGGGTGTCCTTCCAGGCTGAACAGCCCCAGACAGGAGAGGTGTGGAGCGAGGACGTCCGCAAGCTGGTGAGACGCTAGGACACCTCCGTCACCACGACACTCACTACCAGCGCCTGGTCTCTTTTTGAAGTGAACCAGCAGTACTCAAAAGATGACTGCATGGCTTTTATCTGTCCGGTAACATTAAGAGGGTTGGAAATGTCACCTTGCCCCGATTTGTCCTTTTCTTCTCTAACAGACTGTGGTTCACGCGACGGAGGGCCTCCTGGGGAACATTTACTGTGACTTTTTCCGGAGGCCTGATAAACCAAACCAGGTGAGACAGCCCTGCTGTAGAAATACTTTGATAGATGTTTCATGAGAGCAACAATGCTGAATGTGGACCCACTCTGTCTCTCTCTATGTGCCCCCCAGGATTGCCACTTCACCATCCAAGGGGGGCGACTGAAGAGGGACGGGGAGTACCAGCACCCCGTGGTCGTGCTCATGCTGAGCCTGCCCCCTCCCACCCGCAACACCCCCACCCTCCTCACGCCGGGCATGATGGAGAACCTCTTCCATGAGATGGGCCACGCCATGCACTCCATGCTGGGACGGACACGCTACCAGCATGTCACAGGTCATGACTGGGTCAAGGGTCACTTGTCTTGGGGAATTTTCCAAGTTGCTTGTTTTGCATTGCAAAAATTGCTTAGCAGACACATTAATCTAGAGTGATGTGTAAATTCACATTTGACTTTACAGCCTATTGTGTTACATTATTTGTGTAGCCTACATTACAGTGCCAGCATGCATGATGTTATAAAAGAGTTATGTTGTTAGAGACTGATTTAGATTTGATGACACTGAATTCTTGCAGGAACCAGATGCTCCACTGACTTTGCAGAGGTTCCTTCCATCCTCATGGAGTTCTTTGCCACAGACTATCGGGTGGTGAATCAGTTTGCACGGCACTATAAGACCGGCGAGGTGGGCAACACACACAGTTCATACTCGCTTTCTGTGTCTCTATCTCCCACACACTCATATTGACATTACGTATTATGGGTTTATGGAGTAGCAGTCATTCTTGAGCTGTTTGTCTGCTATAGTAGTCCACAAACAGAGTGTTGTTAGTTGTCCTCAGCTGTAAAGACTAGAGTTTTGGCTGTCCTTCCTCTGTCCCTTCGGCAAGATTATAGTGCTGAGATGCATCACTAGCTCTGCATGGAATATGAAGCAGATGCACTCAGCAATGTTTCAACACATTTGGGCTTTGTATGATGTCTCTCTTCATGGTTGTGGGTCAGACTGAAAGTCTGTTGATTAGAAGGACCACCGACAGCTGCATGATAGGGGGGTTCAGCAGGGGCAGACATTGATCCTGATGCCCTCATACCAGGGGAAGCTGGTGGAGGTACAAATTGGAGGACAGGCTCATTGTAATGCATGGAACAGAATGAGGAATGAAATGAGGAATGGTACCATCAATGCATTACAATTAATGGAATGAAGAATGGTATCAAATGTGTGTTTGATACCATTCCTCATTCTGTTCCATGCATTACAATGAGCCCGTCCTCCGATTTCTACCTCCACCAGCCTCCCCTGGCTCATACAAATTCACTCATGTATGGATCCTAGTAGCTGACATGTGTTTTGTTTGTCAGACTGTGAATAGTTGATGGTGATTACCCGTTATGTGTTATGATGTTTTCCAGCCCCTGCCCAAAAGCATGGTGTCCCGCCTTTGTGAGTCCAAAAGAGTCTGCGGGGCTGCTGACACACAGCTTCAGGTAACTATCTCTCTCAGACAGTGTGGCAAGCAGCTTCCCCATGTACATACTACAAGTCAATGATGTCATAAGTCAGTATTTACGATACTGAAGATAGTTTAACAAAGGGTCCTTTTTCCTCCATGTAGTAAAACACATCTAAAGCATGCTTTCTTTTTTGGCAGATTTTCTATGCTGCATTGGACCAGGTGTATCATGGCAAGCCACATAATCGGTCAACGACAGACATTCTGAAAGAGATGCAAGAGAAATTCTATGGACTTCCTTATGTTCCAAACACTGTAAGTGGCGAGGTATCGGAGTGAGACTTGCATCACTCAATCTGTAGTGAATCCTGTAGTGAACTCAACTACTGCCAAAGAATCACCGCCTAGAGTGCCAGTGTTTTATGTGGTATTTACCGAGCAATAATACCTTGATTTACTACAAAATGAAGCGTCATAATCATGATGCACTTTTGACTACCATTGAAGCCCACCAACATTGATACGATTATTATCTTGGGCTTACCAAACCAACAAAAACAACAATACTGTGCTGTGAATGGCATCACCCTTAGGAGGGGTGGGTGGAGGGGGGAGACTCAGACTGAGACTGTATATCCTGAGATGGACATAGAATAGAACTATTGCAGTGGCCTTCAGAGGCTATTTATTCTCAGCTGTAATTACAGTTGTGGACAGAAATATAATATGTGGATAACGGTTATTTTGCTCTTTGAAATGGTTTAAAACCACAGTTTACCAACTTCTTCTCTGTAGACTGCATTTTCTGGTCCATTTTAATCAGTTTACTGCCAAGTCGCAGAGCCCAAGACTCCCCTAGGGTATACTTAAGATAACAGTTCTTATTTTTGTTGTGAGACCAATAGCTTAACTCAGACATAATTCAAACATCGACACAATATACTGTTGCGTTTCTGACAGTTTCTGTCCTTCTCAATTACAGCTGGAGTGTGTTTAGTGTTTCATTTCAAAGGTGTTTAAGTTCATACCCTTCAAAGTCTGTGCACACACAGGCAAAGCTGTAGCTGATTCTATAGTATAATAGCATATTACATATACACAGTACAAACACTATTTATACATACAGTGCTGCTTGAAAGTATGTGAACCCCTTGTGCAATTATAGATTTCTTTTGTTTTTTACCATGAAAGTTTTATTTAATCAGAATCAGTTTATTTTTATCTGACATAACAGGTTTATATTTACCAATTCCATATGTTGGTTTAGAGGAAATCATGCGTATAGTAGAAAAACTAAATTATAAAGAAATTAATGCAGGTGCAGAAATAAGTGACCCCCCAAGTTGCATTGGTTAAATCAAGTAGGTAAGTAGAATCAGGTGGGTAAATAATTGGGTACCAAATGAACCAATCAAAGGAGAGATGTTTAGGAAAGAGTTTGGGCGGGACTCTGATAAATAGAGAGAAGCAACCTGGTCAGTTTTGTGTTACCCATACAGGTGAATGCAAAACACACCATGCCGAGAGGAAAGGAGATCTCAAAGGACATCAGGAAGAGGATAATGAGAGCACATCAGTCTGGGGAAGGCTATAAAGTCATCTCAACAAGATTTGAGCTCCATCTGACCACTGTGAGGCAAATAATTTACAAATGGAGAGCATTTAACATGACAGCAACTTGGCCTAGAAGTGGACAACCTTCCAAAATATCCCCAAGAACAACAAGAAAAATAATAAATCAGGTAAAATCCAACCCAAACATAACATCTATAGATTTGCAGACCTCCCTTGCTGCATCTTAGGTAACTGTGCATGCTTCAACAATAAGAACACTAAATCGAAATGGAATTCCTGGGAGGGTTGCTAGGAAGAAGCTTCTGCTGTCACAAAAGAACCAAACTGCCCGTCTTAACTTTGCCAGAGACTACCTGGACAAGCCTGAAGGTTTCTGGAAGTTTGTTCTCTGGACAGATGAGTTTTTGGTCACAATCAAAACCACTATGTTTGTCGAAAACCCAACACTGCATACCACCAAAAGAACCTTATCCCTACAGTCAAGCATGGTGGTGGGAATGTCAAGATCTGGGGCTGCTTTTCATCCTCTGGATCTGGACGACTCCACATCATTAATGGAACCATGAATTCTGAGGTATACCAGGAGATTCTTGAACAGAACGTCAAGTCATCAGTCAAGGAGCTAAAGCTGGGCTGAAAATGGGTCTTCCAACAAGACAACGACCCAAAGCATTCAAGCAAATCTACCAAAGAATGCCTCAGGAGAAAGAAGATTTGTGTTTTGGATTGGCCAAGTCAAAGTTCTGACCTAAATCCAATTGAAATGCTGTGGCAGGACCTGAAGTGGGCACCCCTCAAATCTCACTCAATTGGCTGAGTTATGTAAGGAGTGGGCAAAAATCCCTCAAAACAGATGTCAGAGACTGATTAGTGGCTATATGAGACATTTACTCCAAGTTATTGCTGCTAATGGAGGTGATTTGGAGGAGTTTTTGTTTTGTGAAATAAACAATGAAAATACACTCACTGTATAACTTTATTAGGAACACCTGTACACCTCCTCATGGTGGAGGTGGTATAATGGTGTGGGAAATGTTTTCTTGGCACACTTTGGGCCTGTTAATACCAATCAATCATCATTTGAATGCCACAGCCTATTTGAGTATTGTTGCTGACCATGTGCATCCCTTCATGGCCACAATTTACCTATCTTCTAATGGCTACTTCCAGCATGATAATGCACCATAACACAAAGCAAAAGTCATCTCAAACTGGTTTCATGAACATGACAGTGAGATCAGTGTTCTTCAGTGGCCTTCCCAGTCACCAGATCTGATTCCAATAGAACACCTTTGGGATGTGGTAGAAAGGGAGATTCACAGCTTGAAAGTGCACCTGAAAAATCTGCAGGAATTGCGCGATGCAATCATGTCATCATGGACCAGAATCTCAAAGGAATATTTCCAACATCGTGTGGAATCAATGCCACGAAGAATTGAGACTGTTTTGAGAGCAAAGGGAGTATTAGTATAGTGTTCCTAATAAACTGTTCAGTGAGTGTATATCATATTTATTTGCTTGTGTCCTTTATTTAGATTGTCTTTTTTATGAATTGGGGTTTAGGTAAAGATTTTATAAGTTCATTTGAATATTTTATACAAAAATAATGACCATCCCTGTAGGGTTCACAAACTTTCAAGTCGCAATGTATATACAATACACTACTAGATACTGACCACATGAAATCACTTTCACACTCAGTTGTTTGATATAGTACTTATCTGTAGTTGACCCTGAGAAACTAAAGAAATGGTACCCACTGGGTTTGCTTATAACAAGTCTCAACAAGACTTATCAAAACAAGAGTAGGAGTTGGAGACAACGTACCAGAGAGAGAGTCTACAGAATCTCTCCCAATTGAAAATAAGCAATGCACAACCTGCAGCGAGTGTTGGGTGGACTCCTCCTTTAGGTCAAGGCCTGGGAGGTCACCTGGAATGGATAGAATGTCGCTGTCACCAGACAAAATGTATTGCATAGTGGAAGTGGACGTGTCATTTGACTGGAATTGGTACTTTGTGTGTCCCCCAGGCCTGGCAGCTGAGATTCAGTCACCTCATTGGCTATGGTGCTAAGTACTACTCCTACCTCATGTCCCGTGCTGTGGCCTCCATGGTGTGGAGGCAGTGCTTCTCTAAAGACCCCTTCAACAGGTGAGAAAGGAGACAAGTCTGACCTCCTCATATCAATGTTTATACTTGAGGTTAACACAAAAAAGTCTTATTTACCAAGTGTGATCTGTACTTTTACATGTCAGAAATCTCTAGCTCCTGAATTGACGTTTTCATACAGTTTATGTTTTGATTTGTAGTTTTTATGTGACACCTACCTGGAAAGTCATACTAATGAAGAGTGAGAACATGACTGTGACAAAGACAGAGTGAACAATGGCACTAAATCACACGTCCCCTTAGTTTCCTGTATTGTAAGAGAAGGTGATTCAGGTTTAGAAATGGGGGTGTGTTGAGTGTCAGTTTCTAGTCAGTGGCAGGTAGAGCACAGCTCAGGCCTCACTGTCAACCCGCAGGATAACGTGAGTCAGTACAGGATTTAATAAAGAAGCCATCATCTTATCTTTTCTCTCTCTCTCTCACAGGGAGATGGGAGAGCGTTACCGCAGGGAGATGCTCGCTCATGGAGGCAGCAAGGAGCCTATGCTCATGGTGCAAGGTAAACACCTCACACTCATCCCTTTCTTCGCCTCATGCCACCTCACCAGTATGTACAGACTCATTTTGGTATTGCCCAGAATGTGTTTGATGTTTTGTTTTAAGTAACACGTACGCCTCCGGTACAGGCCTCGGCTACTTCAAAGCCTTAATTACAGGGGTATGATGTCAGTTGCTTTGCCCTGGGGGTAAGAACAGGTAATGACTGCTTCTGTACAACTTGCCTCTGACACGGTTTAACCAGGTTTATCTGAAGCTGCCGATGTTCAACCCAGGTTTACCAGAAGCTGACGATGATATCAGGACAAGAAGCCCTCTGTTGACCACATGTGATCTTGAGCCCATTAATTCAAGTCTGACCGGGTTGATTTTACATGTACATTGTATTTCACCATTATCAAATGTTATAAGACGAGATATGTGGCTCCATCCAATCCGAGCCAAATGGCCTCTCTAAACCCTGTCTCATTAACATTCCTAGGAGCCAGTCAGAGTTTTGGCAGAAGCTCTTGTTTTTCGTAGCGTCTGCTGAAGTGGGGCTCCCTGGTCTCAGAGAAATGTGGCAGTGAAATGATTTTGGCTTGAGTTCATGATTGGTCTGTATTTGAAGAAGATCAAACATATTAACCATCACTCTCCACCCCAGGGCAAGAGTGAGGTGTGTGGTTGGGCTTTCATTGTCTGTTGCTGTGGCAACGCGGTTAGGCTCAGAGAGTCTTGACATGCATCCCTGGGATTGAACCTTTTTGTAACTGTGAACATGGAATGAATAAAGGGAAAATGTGTAGGGCCCAAGCTGAGGTAGATATGTCACAATTGAACACAAGCAATGCAGATACTGGTTTATTTAACAATTTACCTTGTTTGTACCAATTTATTAAGTTGCTCTATCGACTTTGATTTCCTTATACATTATTTTAATCTAGCAAGTTTTACATTTTCCTTCTAATCAGTGTCTAATCTCTTGCCTTCCCTCTCTGTCTCTCTCCCATGGCCTGGTTGCAGGCATGCTGCAGAGGTCTCCTACCATTGAGGAGTTAGTGGACGCTCTGGTGGCTGACCTGGACACAGATTCTACCGATTCCTCATGACCAGATCCTACTTTTGGTATCAGTGTTTCTGAACCTACTGTGACCAGAGTTTTGGGGCTACACTCTGCCCACTTACCTCACTTACCTCCCACACACACCTACCCCTCAGTGCCCTTATTTAATGTGAGCATCTAGGGCTGGTTTCCTGGACACGGCTTAAGACTAGTCCAAGACTAAAATGCATTTTCAATAGTTTAATCTGTTTCCAGGGAACTGGCCCCTAGAGTCTTGTGTGCGTCTTAAAGACCCCCCCCCCCCTCCAGAGGGGTGAAAATGGTTGTGTGTCACATGGTATACCTGGCAAGGTAAATCAAATCAAATTGGATAAGCTTTCTTTACAACATCCGAGTCCCTTCTTTGACTGTTCTGTACTGGATCAGACCTGGGTCCAAAGCTTTTTCAAGTATTTTTTCAAGAGTGCCAGATGGGCATGGTCTGCAATTTTTAGACTACTCCATTTGCTGCATTATGCCAGGCAAACTCAGTCAAACACAGAAAAGTACTTGAAATGACTTCAAATAGTATTTGAACCCAGGTCTGCACTGTATAGGTGATAGTGATACGACGGAACCCTAAGAAGAAAGGTAGTGTGTCTGCAGTATTGCTTTTCCTTTTCAGTAAAAGACTCATTGAGATGTAGAGTGGAGAGAATGGAAATGCATAATGACTGATTGATTGCCTGAAATGAGTTAATTCTATTTAATGTAGATCTAGAATTGTAAAAGTGATATTCTGCTGTGACCTGAAGAGTATGAGTGTATGAAATTTGAAGTGTGCCATTGGTTTATAATTTATGACTTGTGATGGATCCTTGTTGCATTTGAATGGACCCATATAAAAATGCTGTCCCATGTTGTCTTGCCCTGTTATTTTTGTCTCCTTGTGAGAACCCATAGCTCTCTTCTTGTGAAATGTTGTTTCTTTACTTTCCCAGCTTTTCAGATTTTGAATTATTACACAATACAGAAGGCTAGTTGAAAGCTTTTGTTACAAGACAGGAGCAGAGCTTGTGGGAGTAAGAAGCTTTCTGTCTCCCCGCCAATGTTTAGACATGGAGGATAAGGAGATGGCGTCTGTGTTGTGTTTGAGGAGCTGGAGATAAATGAGACAGGGGCCCTTTCTCAGTTGTTAGAAATGTGATTCCTCACATCTTATCCTGCGTCCTCTACTCGCTTCCTATAGAAAGCATTGGGAGGAGAACATCTGAGGGGAGGACCCTGGATCTTCTCCTGCAATGCGTTTTGAGTAGGAAGCGATTGGAAGACGATTTTCTAACACTTGGGGCCTGGGCCTGGCTGGAGCAGTCACAGGGATCTGTCTCAGGACTGGCCTCTGGAAGGGCTCTACTCTAATCCTTAGTTTCCGCAATAGAGGACCACCACTCAATAAAGCACCACACACATTGCCAGTCTTAAGATGTTATTGGAGTAAGTAGGATTTATTACAAACCATTGTTAAGAAAAATAAACTGATTAAATACACAGAGATGGAGACATTTCATGACATGCTTTAAACTAGTTGTTGAGCATATTTCATCATTAGTGATCCACGGAAATGACACAGACCAGCAGTATTTAAAGGATTTATTAATAAACAACATTAAAGAATGTTATACAATGTTGAACTGGTTTGTTTACATTTGAAAGGAAGTAAAACTGCTTGTACCAGTTCACCTGGTTTCTCCCGGTTTATATATATTCAAGATTTGTGTGTCTGATTTTTTAATTTATGTTTTAAACTGAATAATTTAGCATTCAGTAGTTATCTTTTTGTGGTATAAATACCATTTACACACCACCAATTTCAGTAAAGTTTCATTCAAAACAAATGGCCATCTAAACAAAGACAAATAGCACCTTTACAACAGGTATACCCCATATTTTGAATCATAACAACCCCCAGACATTTTCAAATCAGACCTGTCCACCCAGTTTAGGACACAAGCAAAAATTGATTGAATGGAAATTGAGATGAGCACATATCTCACATCGCAGTCAGACAGAGCAATTGCAAAAGGAGACACAAAGGTACATCATATCATGTCATTTCTGCCATTTCCCATCTTCTACATAACACTGTTCTGTACTGCCACAAACCAACAGTATGTCATAGTCCTGAAGTGATGGTCTCTGCCATCACTCATTCGAACTAGATCATTGTAGTGGGTCCAGGTCCTGTGATAAGTCTGATGCTTGTTTGCTGTGCTTCTCCTCTCCCACGGAAGTCCCATCTTCTAGCGGTAATTCCTGTCCAGACACTACTACTTTCAGGTCATGATTCCCAGCACTGGGCAGTGTGTTCTTCTGTGGTCGCGTCTGTGACTCAAATACAGGGTAGGCAACTATTTCCTGACATCCTGGAAAGGTCTCTCGGCAGGATCTAAAAAGCTTAAGTCAGGAGAGCAGTGACAGTGCATAGAATTGTCTCCACATAATGTGTGTTTTAAACTTTGCCGTATCTGGTGACATACTTAACAATGAACTGAATGCAACCAGTTACGGCTCACTGTTAAGTAGTTAAGTAAATCCATGAGGCAACAACCGATCCTAGGCCGGTGTCCCCAGGCCTCTCTCACCTGTTACCATAGCTGGTCTGAGAACAGTGGAGACAGTGGCAATGGCTGAGCTCCACACTGCAAGGCTCCTCAGAGCACTGAGAGGGCAACAGCTTCACTGGGCCTTAGGAGGACAAAATTAAACATAGGTCATATTTAACTGCACAACTAGATCACTAAAATAACACAAGGATGTATTTTTTGGAACATTTGAATGGAGTTAGAAGCTGTGGATGGATTAAAAAAAAAAAAAAAAACATGAACAAATTATACGGTTGCAAAGCAGAGTCTATGTCAGTGTTGCATATTGGTAGAGGAGATGAGTCTTTCCTGTGCAAAAAAGACATACCACAATTATGGCCCAAATCCTGATAGCAGCCACAGGTGTTGTGATGGCAGGTGTGCGGCAGGTGATGGAACTGAATGTGGTCAAAGCAGGAGAAGTCAGCGTTGTAGCAGCTACCGTCCGGGCATATCTGTGATGGTTTCCTCTCCAGATGTCTCTTGCAGTAGATGGCACACAGGAGCAGCAGGGCCAGGAGGACAGAGGCCAGGGCGCTGCAGATGACCGCTGCCAGAGCTGTGTCCCGGGGACTGGACGCCACAGATGACAGGGGCACCAGATTCACCCTGCTACTGCCTACACACACACACACACAAACACACACACACACACACACACAAACACACACACACACACACACACACACACACACACACACACACAGCAGGAAAGTTCATATCATATTTATATTCCATGTCAATTAACATTGTGTTTCCAAAATATAACTTCAAAAAATATATGGAATGTATATGGAGTGTTGTTGTTTTTCATCTCAAACATCTCTTGAATATTGTCAAATGCTTCTGAGCCCTGATGCAGTTGAGCACTTGTACATCTACCACTGTTTATCCTGAGGTTCAATGCTACACACCCACACACAAAGCCTTTAATCGATAGGTGAATTGTTCAGACACCCACATAAGTATGTCACAACACAACAATACAGATTTGTCATTTTAAGGAATCACTGTAACTGTGTGTAGGACTTAGTGTGTGGGAGTGTATGTTGCTGTGTTTGTACTGTGTGTGTGTGTCCAGAGAATCACTTTAGCAGTGAATTCTTCTCAGAGCCAAAGAAGCAGCAAATCAAAACTGATTGTCTGTGTCTCCCCCAAAGCCAATTATTCCTGCTTATCACTTCAGATAGAGGACAACCCTCTAAGGGGTTCACAAGGTGATCTCATCACAACACAGCTCTCTGCCAATAAAGAAACTTTATTGCTTGTCAAAATTAAGCATCAGTCAGTTTTGCTTCAAACCCCATCTCTCTGAAAAGGCATGCCTATTATACATGGGAATAGCTTGAAAGTGTAAACTATGGCAAGATCCCTCAGTTACAAGAAATTAGGCTAGTTATGCTCTCTACCTTTTCCAGAATTGCCACCATGAATCAAATGCCCTGCATCACAGACCAGAGGTATGTAGAGAGAGGTAGTGAGACTACACTTGGAACGCAACTTCACTCTAGGATATAACTACCTATTTGTTTCATAAGAATTTCACATTTAAACAGCAAGAGTGGAGTGGGCAATATATCAAAAAAGCTGGTCTAAGTGAATTCATAGGCAAAGTCTGAGCTCTGATGTTTCAAAGTGATTTTCAGTAATAAAGGGTTAATACACATTGGCCTTCTCCATGAAGCTACTATACAGTAGATAACAACACTGCACTGAATAAGTCATTGATTGTTTTCACTTAAGTCTGAATCTACAGAGTTTTTTTTCCCATACCTAACACTAGGTTGTAAGTCTGGGAAATGTTTTCTTTCCAACCGCATTTACCGTGACTGCCAAGATACACAGCCACAGAGAGGTTCACTCACTTGCCACCCTGGTCACACTCCATTACAACACAGTCATGGTGGGCATGATTTGATCAAACAAGAATTTCATTTGAGGCTGGTAAATAAACATATGTGGGTAAATAATAACAAAAACATGGTTTCATAGACTTGAAACTATCTCACATGTTAATTTTTAATGTTCATATTTCCTTTAGGGAATCTCAATGTGTCTTCTAGTGTGTGTCTATGAATCTGTGTGTATTGTAGTAGAGATGCCAATGCACCCTACATAGACTGAAGCACACATGATCTTTGAAAGGACTAAACCTTAGACAGAGCAGTTGCACAGATCAAACTGAGAACTCACAGTGAGGCTCATGGGCAGGAGGAGGAACTCCACAGGGTACACACTCCATGTCCTGAAACCCACTCAGCTTGGTTTTCCAAAAGAACCTGCAATGCAAAAACAACACCAATGGTGGTCCTTACTGCACTGGGTAACAAATTGAGCCATGCATGCATCATCCATATATTCCCTTACAATGCCTAAGTTGCAGGGCATGAGAAACAAAGCCCAAGTCCTCACAAATACCCAGCAGGCTGGTATTGGCAGACTAACTCACCCAGACAAACAGTCTCCACACACAGCATTGCTGGTGGCAGTGCAGTTGGTCCTCTGGAGGCGGTTGACGTGGGCACAGGCTAGACAGGGCTTGCATTTTTGGGCACTCGCACCGTCTTTGAAGCGCCCGGGTCTGCAGGGCACACAGCGGGCACCCTCACCATAGCTGAAGCCACATTCCTGGGGGGATTAACACAGGAGACCCAGCTGATGATGGGGAGTGGGGGTTCGGGGTGGGAGTGGGGGTTCGGGCAACCGTTAGGAGAGTAGTGCGGGGATGGAAAGAGAATGACAATAGAAAGCAAAAAAATAAGAGATTGACAGTGTTTTATTTTTTAAAGACCTGGTTTTGAGTGACACCAATATATCATAATTACTAGGCTTCAGCCCCCGCAGAAAAGCGGTAGAAAGTGAGAGACACATAGAATGGCAAGCCACAATGTGTCTCATATTCTGCCAGAAAATAAATAAATAAATAATAATAATAATAATATATATATATATATATATATATATAAAATAATTTTAAAAATAAAAATAAATAAGATATATCATTCATATTATTCTGATTTTGAGTCAGATATGGCTTGTAGTTCGATACAGAGCTGAATTCCATCACCATTGGTTCCTTTATCTCCTGTGGGAATCTTTATAAAACAAGACATGCTTTACAATAGCTTACAGAATGCTGCCCTCATGATTGGTTGCTGGGTTTCCGAAACAGCCGCCGTGCCTGCATCATGAGCAGCAAGTCATCTGTAACGCACGAGCAGTGAAAATCACTGACTGGAACAAAAGCCTTTTGCTTGTTAGGATCAAGGGCGCACCCTCTAATCTGTTCCCTCAAAAAGCCCCCTAAACTGCTAACTGCTTCATTGGTTCTCATTCTGACTTGAGGCAGCAGACTTTATCTGACATGATTAAAGTTGGGAATGGAGATTTCCTAGGTTTGAACAGTGTGCCTGGTTGGTAAACAGGCACAGCCAGAAGGCTTGTTAGTAAACCAACACAACCAGTCCAAGCCAAGAAACAACTCATCTGAATGTTGAGAACAGCATCAAAAGTCACCAGGCTGCCTGTAGAACAAGATTTTAACAGGAGCTACATCAAGAGCATGAACCGGTTGGCACGTAAGACCTCCTTCGAGCCTAAGCATGTCCTCCATCCAGAATATCAGCTCCTGCCATCAAAGAAACGCTACAGACAACCAATGTGCAAATTTAACCACTATGATTGAGCTTTGATTGTCAGGAGGTAACACAGCCTTGAGTCTCAAGTACCTGAGTCTGATTGAAATGCATATTTCCCCAGGGAGATAGCCCACTGTGAGCCTAGGAGCTACAGAAGGTACATAGTTGGAATACTTGTACATATTAAGTAGGTTCTGCACTAAACTAAAACAATAGTATTCACTATTGTATGAGAAAAGAGTGAAATGTAATACAACATTGTATACAATGTACATTGTATACAACTGCAATAACTCTACCCTTGTCAAAATAATAATTTAATAATAATCTCTATTTTTTTGCAGGTTGTCTTGTTGGAACCAGTGTGTTTGGAAGACTTGTTCTACAAACACTACTGACGCATGGCAGGATACTCACCAAGGATAGCTCCTGTCCAGGGCCACACTGCCTGCAAGGAACACAGTTCCCAGCTCTATCCTGGTACTCCTGTTCCCTGCATTCTCCAGCCTCCTCGGCTGCTCCATGAACCTGACCAAGGCAAACGGTCACAAACTTGGGTATGATATGATCTAGGCATAAACTTCATTTGACTAAAGGACCAATTCTTTCACACATACAGAGTGTGTCTTTTGGCAGATTCATTGACAGCATAATGGCAAGGCAACCTTTATTAATGACATCTCAATCAGCTGATATAACCATCTAATTGTGAGGGGCCACACTAGCTTTTTAGAGTGCAAATACATGAGCAGAAATTACCATGTAGGAACACAAAGTAATCAGCTCCAGTAAATGGCCCAGACTTTTCATTTTCCACTGCATGCTGTTCACGGGAGGATAGCTCAAATATTGTACTGTGTGGAGAAGACACTGTAATGATGAAGTTCCCACAAACAAAGCTGCCAATGATTGATTCAGAAGCTAGACAACTGTATTAATCAATCAACACATATGAATAACAATAATACTATGCACATGCAGACGGGGAGAGAGCAAAGTCAGAGTTTCACATTACAAAATATGTTTGCATTATTGCTGACCAAATAGCGCACATTTATCCTACCGACTTCAGTAGATGTTTCACTTACCAAATAGCCAATAGGAGAAAACAACAACAAAAAAACAAAATCCGTATGAGTATGAACTAACATCAGGCCTAAAAATGGAATAGTTAATATGATCCACCTGAAGAAGTTCGCAGTGTATACTGGTTGACTTTACCGCGTACACTTCCCAAATACTCCCGTCTCCGAAGTTAATTTTGAGCAGACAAGCGTCTTCACCTCGGAAAAAAATAGAAAGAAAAACTTCTGGCCAGACGTCACTATACTGGTAGCGTATCAACCTTCCCCTAAACAGTGAATGCGTTTTTCTCTTCATGAAAAAATATCCATAGTAGGCGTATTGCAAAGCTGGATACAATAGAAACCCCTAGAGTACCTTATATGGCAGACTCTTAGATATGATAGTAACAATGTTGTTTTAAATAGCGAAATAACTTTATTAAGAACATTTACTTAACTTATATTTTTCGAAAAGGCACCTTGAGACCAGAGACACAACAACCATCAATATTATGTCCAATGTGATATTATGCAGATGAATACAGATGTGTGCAGGGGACAGATTCCAGGTAAAAATAAAAAAATAAAAATGAATATTTTAACAAATAAGAACGCCCCAGCATACAGTGGAGTGTCAACACTTCAGACTGTTCTCATGACAGGTGGAGGTCAGCCCAGCCTTGGACAGGTACAGTCTCCCATCAGGACAAACACACACTTCATACAGTTCCTCCCGAGGGCTTCTGCTCTCTCCCTCTCCACTCGTAGGTAACCTGGGCAGACGCACCGTCTTAGCATCCAGAATCAACTGCAGAAAAGACACATTCACTCTGTGCACTATTCATGGTGGGACACATGACAAATAAACAAAACAAACATGGCAGATAATTGTATTTATTATGTAGTAGGCATACTGATCTTAAAATGGAAATGTATTCTATTACAGACATGGAAGTGTCAACCGCAGCCTTACCACTCCGTCCATAGAAAGTAGAGAGATGTCCGTGTTGGACACAGCCTTAGCGCTACCAGACACTGCTTTAATGTGGACTCCTTTAGGGGCGTCCAGGTGGAGGGAGCGAGTGGGGGCCTCCAGCCTGGACAAGACAGGAGAGGGATATAGTCGTACATTTACATTGTCAAATAAGACAATCGGCGCATGTGTAGTACAGCTCACAAGTAGAGGGCCTCAAATGAGTGATTCGAGACAGACCTTAGGTACAACTGCCTATTTATTAACCGTTAACATCAATGTTCCGTCAGTTGATGCTGTCAAAGTCTGATGCATTTCAGTTCTTCATATCTACGTGTCACTGTTTGAAGTCTCAGGATCAGCATGTACAATGATAAGCCTGTGGGTGGCTCATAAATCATATATTCCCGGTTTAGAGGGGATTTATGTTTATTCCACATGAGGGAAAAAAAAGTACAATCAAGTTAATCAATTACAATTCTGAACATTATTTGAATTGCATGACTTGTAAACAGGCAGCTGCTGGCACGCATGTGGACTCAAACAAATTCACTGCGGCTTTCACAGAACAATATGAGCCAATGACATGGATATTTATGCCAATCTGTTGCCACGAGACCCCTGGATCCCACTAAATAAAGAAAAAAACAGCTTAACATCTCTCTGAAGGCATATCTTAATTAAAAATGCAAATTGGATTCCCTTATTTTCACAACAACATTTGTGATCTTTTACATCGCCAGAGTGCCAATGAATAGAGAACTTCTGACTTGCATCTGCCCACTCATGTACAAGAGAGAACAGAGGGTTCTGCTCCCACCCACTGGCAATGCACTGAGCGTGTGGCAAGGATTTGTATTCTCAGGTGTTAAGGATTTGTATTCTAAGGAGGAATGGGCACAGTGCAGTGTGAGGACCACAGACCAGGCTGGAGGGGGAGATAACAACACCCAGGAAACTAAAGAAATGGGGGACCTTGTCTGTTACACCTGTGCACTCACTGTTGCCTCTGCTCCATTTATATTCTAGAGGCAAGGCATCTAAGAAATGTTGTTCTGCTGGATGAAATATATAATGAATGTGAAATGACCAGCATGCAATTGCATGGAAAACTATCATTAGGTCCCAAAGCTTCACCTCAGGTCTTTGGAAGCCTGTGCTCTGAGCAGTGGGGTCTCTAGGGAATGTTCACATTCTGCACCTCCAGACCCTGGGAAAAGAAAAACAAGAGCACTGCTCAGTTGACATGCTGTTCCCTTCCACAGGGTCAGATGCAGTATGAACCAGTACAGCAATAGTCACCAACCCTGGTCCCAGAGAGCTGCTGGGTTTGCCTGATTTTGTTCCAGCTTTGCACCAACACACCAAATTCAACTAATCAAGGTCTCAATTCTCGCTTGATTAGCTGATTGATGTGTATTGGCGCCAGGCTGTAACAAAACCCTGCATTCCCAGTGGCTCTCCAGGACCAGGATCAGAGTGGACACACCACTGCCATACTGTATTCTTGAGTGTGACATTTCAACATACCTGGAACTGTGAGCTTCTCTGCTCCGACCACCGCCTCTTCCACACCAGCAGAAAATAGCAATGTCCCCGTGCTCGATATCACCTCCAAGTGTTGTCCTATGGTATCTACTGACTGGGGACCTAAAGGAAATAATAACACAAATAAGACGTTTAACACTTAGAAGTCATGTAGATGCTAATGGGCACAATGTTGACTATCTATCATGTACAGCAGTGTGGTGAGTGTTCTGACCCAAAACAGCTACTTCCAACCTTCCAACAGCTACTTGCACATTGGTGGTGGGTGTTGAACGTTAACCCCTACAATGTGGAACACTGAGATTTCGAACACAATAGGAGCTTTATGAAAGTGATCCATTGAGATTGTTAATGAGGACCATTACCATAACACATTTAGATTTCATTCAGACCTCAGGAGGCATACAAGGAGCAGGCAACACCATTTAAAGCTGCCCTCCACTGACACACCACTTTGTTAAGAAACGTGTGATGTTGCAGCTTGTAAAAGTAACCGAGACACTTTTGTTAATGGACTGGCCTTAAACAATTAGTTCACAATTAGTAAAGAGCAATGACCATGAATACATTAGTCTCGGAGAATGAATGTTGATCTGCTCTCACCTTTCTCATTCCCACCCTTCTGAGTGTTAATGAAAGGGTATGTATGCGCACGCGCACGCGCACGCACACACACACACACACACACACACACACACACACACACACACACACACACACACACAATCATTGACACACACACACACACACACACACACACACACACACATTTTATACTTGCCATCAATTGCAGAGATAATAAAGTATTTATCAAATGCATTTGAATGGCCATAGGAAGAAAATGAATATTTTGGAAGGCCCATACTAGGGCAGTAAAACCATCCTATTGGATTATTCCGGGTTGCCTCTAGCCTTATTGATATCTGCCATTGCTCATAAATCCACATTTATGAGTCCAGCAGGTCTGAATCGTATCAGAACCAAAGCGAAGCAGATTCATACTTCACTGTCGGTCTGCATCAAAGCCATTACGGAACCCAAAAGTATCATTTGGGAGCCTAAACAGATTGGGATTTGATTTAAAAAGTGGACTCTCACCCAGAGTAAGTCTGCCTGACACCCCTCCTCTCCCATCGCAGGCTTGGAGTGAGATATTCTGAGACTCTGAGTGGACAAACAGGGAGGTGTCCTGTGAAGAAAGCAAACTGTTTAAGAGCAGTGTTACTCTGCTCCGATGAAGTAAGACCACTGAGTAAAACAGGATAGACACATCAGACATCACGGTCCAAGCATGTTGCTTTCACTACAACCTACCTGTTTGGAGCCGATCTCTTGTACATAGAGGTGGGAGAGAAACTCGGACACGCCTTCGAGTCTCACTTGTTCTGATGTTATTCGCAACTGCCCCATTCCTTCCTGTAGTAGTGATAAGGCAAACCAACTTGGTCTTCACTTCTTTTATACAAAAAAAGGAGAATGTCAGCAGAAAAGAAAAGAATGACTCAAGTCATTATTTTCTTTCCTCTGTGCCATTGTGCTATGCTGACATTCACCTCCAGGAATTCAAGTCCCTTCATCATGCCTCTGAAGTGTTTTATGAGGCTGCCAAAAAGTCAGGAGGTCCAGTATTAAGTACATCTCACACATCTCACAGGCATGGTGTGATTGTAGTCCTGCATGCCTTTACAGAGGCTATGAAAAGAGACTTACTAGGATTGTGAACCCAGTAATCCACTGAGATGTCATGACCTTCAGATGTAAGGGTGTAAGGCTGAAGGCTACTCACAGTGTTCAGACAGGTGACCCTGAGGATCCACACGGTCAGGGAGAAGTTGACCACCAGGATGGAGAGCAGGAGCAGCACCAGCAGGTAGAGGCAGCTCTTCCTCCAGCCATAGATCCCCAGCCTGTGCACATACTGCTCCTCTGTGTCAGGGCCCACAGCCCCCTCTGCTGGTGGGGGGTACTGCTCTCCAACCATCAGCTGAGGAAAAACAATTAGGCATGGACATTTGGCTGAATATAGCTACAGGGAACACCAGAGATGCTGACAATCACAAGGGAAAGGTGTACACAATCAGTGCAAAATCAGACAGATCAGAGCTTGTTGTTTTTGTCTACCTGTTTTGTTGTTGTTGTTCTTGTTTTATCTACCAGGTGCATGGCACCTGTTCAGAAGTCAGCCCATTACAACTTCCCTGCTGTGTAAGCCTGACAGCCTGATGGTTGGGAGTCAGTGAAATTAATTTTAGAGTAAATGTGAGACCTAAAGCCTAACTTAATTTGCGATCTGTGCACTTTCAATCTAGATGCTAATCTAGCAGCAGTATGGGTAAATGATAGAAGGGATTGGGGTGGGATGGAAATGGTTCAGGATTGTAATGAGATGAATCATCTTGATGTGAGGAACTCCTAAAAAGCCTTAATAGTTTGGTGGAGGAGCTCCTTTGCGAAATCTCCCCATCCAATTACATGTCAAATCCCATTCAACGCATTCTAACAAGCTATTCAGCATGCCCTGGTTGACACAGACTACCATCGTGAAAATAAGTTGTCTTATAGGCAAGAAAGATCATGTTAAATGATAGCTTAAACCTTTACCTCATTAGGACTATTCTCATGATGGGCTGTATGCATTGTAGTTTTATATAGTAAAACAAACACAAATGCTACAGTATGAAATACTCCAATTAAATCCTGTATCACCTGAAAGTGAAGCTGAAGGATGTACACAAATGCAGACCAAGATGCAGCATGAATACTAGGGAAAAAACTATTGAATCTTCAGACGACTAAGCAAAGTCGTAAATCAACGGCAGGTTAATAAGCATTTCTTACCTTAAGTGTCAAAGTGCTTCCCTCAAGTCTTTGCAGAGGCAGTAGGGCTTGTGTGTAGCTCAGACAGTCATTGGACCTCCTTAAGGCAGTTAACAGCAAGATGCCCTGAATCGGCACTGATTCTGAGTGAGGCTTGGCATCTCTGCTTGTGAGGACTTTGCCTGCCTCTCTCTCTCTCTCTCTCTCTCTCTCTCTCTCTCTCTCTCTCTCTCTCTCTCTCTCTCTCTCTCTCTCTCTCTCTCTCTCTCTCTCTCTCTCTCTCTCTCTCTCTCTCTCTCTCTCTCTCTCTCTCTCTCTCTCTCTCTCTCTCTCTCTCATCACATGCTCTAGATGTCTACTTAACTTCTCTCTTTGTTCAGCCAGAGTTATGCAAAGGTATCCATTGGAGGTAAAAAAGCAGGTCATTATTCTCAGTCCAAAACTTTTTTTGCAGAGTAATAGAAAAACCAGTGACATCTTGTAAGCTATTGTTATGTTGCAGCTGCAAGGTTACTGATGTTACTATGACAAGATTTATATAAATCCAATAACCATAAAATGATTACATAGATTTGAACTGTTGACAAATATGACCAACTCCTGTCAACAATTCAACAATGAAAAGCTACATTTACGCTCTTATTTATTGCACAGGGAGTTTTTAATGGCACTGTTGACGGTTAACATTCCTTCTCACGTTCCCTGTTAACACGAAGCCCGTCTTTCAGGTCAATCAGTCAATCAGTTTCCTCCTAATAGTGACATACCCATCCAATGCAATTAGGCTACTGTAGGCTATTGTTGTTGAGCATATCACCATGTTCTACCGATTGAGGAGCGGGCGCTCTAGAAAATAAATGATGTCAAGTAATATTGGCTGTGGATAGGCTATCTTGAGCAATCTGGCGTGGGATATGATGTATCCACACAAGCTGCGTGACTTTCTTAGTCGTAGAATTCGTCTGACTCCGAGACCGTCACTGTCCCTGCAGTGTCGCTAGCTGCAAAAGCTTTAGGCTACCTAAAGCTACGTGCGCATTTTAGGACATTTAAATAGATGATGAAAAACAATCACAATCCCAGTCAACTACTCTCTAGTTCCACTTGAGAATGAGTTACATGATGCCTTTGTGTAATTTCGTGTCAATAACGCGTTGCTTATTCAATTTCCCTGTGAGCTCTTTATCAAGACAAACATGCCAATCCTTTGAGCCTCGGCGCCGCTACGGGTGGACAGGTTTATTTGATTTCAAGTTTAAGCACAACAAATTAATTCAGAACGTAATTTAATTTTGAGAGGTTGCTTGCACAGCTGTTCATCCAGCATACACGCACTAAAGAGGCAAGCCACTTCCCCCATAGTCAAGTCTTAATCCTTCAACCCGAGATGTTGTTGCCTGGGTTACACAACTGTACCTAGGGTGTAGACAGGCCTGCTAGGGGAGTGCATAGTAAACGCGACAAAACATTTACTTACATAGAAGTTTATCCCTGGGAGGCCAGACAGTATGAAAACCTATAATTTACACAACTACATTCACATTTTACATTTATGGCATTTAGCAGACGCCTTTATCCAAAGCGACTTACAATACATTTGTTTAAGTAAGTGAACCATCTATCCAACAATCATAAGACAAAGTAATCAATGTTCACACCAGGGGCCATACGCAGTCGTAATGCCAGTAGGCTCTTTTTTTTAAATGTATTTTTTAGCAGGAGAGAACTTGTACAGGGGGGGTAGCAGGGGTGAAGAGGTCTCTAGGGTTGGGGTTAGTATAGGGGGGGTAGTGAGGGTGAAGCAGTCTTTAGGAGGGACTGTTAAGATGTAGCTACTCCCCTTTATAGGGGGATAATATTAGATGTCTGTCTTCTTTCATAACCAGTGGGTTTAAATACATGCCTTGTCTCACAACATGTTTATTCATTTATTTTATTCCTAGTCATTCCTATTGTTTCAATCAACGAGCCTCATGTTGCTCCAAAAAGCCCCCTGCTGGCACACATTGATAAGTTGTCTGATACATGCATTTTATAAATTCACACATTTATAGAAAAAAAGCTTTCCCATGACAGAATGTATATCAGTTTAATTATTTTCAGTTACAACTGTGACAGAGCATAACTCAAAGCCGAATAATGAACAGACAATTCTTAGATTTCTGTTGACTTTATTTTAAATCTACAAAGATCTTCATTCAGATGACGACTGGTGCCTGAAAGAAACAAGAAATCTGGTTAAAATGTGACTCACATGGTTGTGATCACTGGCAATCAATTAATATTTACATATGACCTATGCTGTATAAGCTTAAACACCAAGGGTATATTATACATGGGCCTTCGAAGTATGGCTCAGGAATTAAGTCTTGACTGTACTGCAGTGTAATCAAAAGACTCACCTTCTCATGCCTTTTCTGCCTTTTCTGCTTTTTCAGCCTTCTCTGGCTTTTCAGCCTTCTCCGGCTTCTCATCAGGACCACCCTCCTCATCGCCCTTTGTGTTGCGTGTGTAGATCACCTGTGCTCTGTGTTTTGACACCAGCCTGATCATACCTGTGGGCAGCAGAATGAAAGAATACAGCAGATCAGAGTTGCACATGAGCACCCTCAGTACTCACTGTGACATGCACTTGTAATTATTTCATACATTTGTGCACTCAAAATACAATCACCAGTACATTCAGATGTAACAATGACAGGCGTGACATCCCTGCAGTCGACTGCCCAAAACAATACACCTTCTGATTTCTCATAGTCAAGCATGGTGTTGACAAAGTGCTTCTACCTTTAGCGAGCAGTTCTTGGAGAGCCCTCCTGGCAAGAGAACCTCTTATCTTTAGCCTCTCAGATACCACAGCTGGCGTGATGAGTTTGTAATTGGGAACTTCTTTCAGCAGCTTGTCGTAGGTGGCCTTGTCGAAGAGGACCAGGTTGTTGAGCTTATCCCTCACCTTTCCTTTGGACCACTTCTACTCGGGACAAAGAACAGGCCAGGCATTAATACAGGGGCATTACATTTGGCATTTAGCAGATGCCTTTATCCAAAGTGACTTACTTAAACAAATGTATTTGTTGTAAGTTAATCATCTATCCATCAGTCATCATAAGAAAAAGTAATCAATGCTTGGACCAGGGGCTATTGGCAGTCAATGTTAGAAGGAGGAAAATTAGTTGTTTTTTTTATGATGAATACGTTCAAACTCATCATTGACAGTGAATATTCAGGGCATAACAGTGACCTGAACTGATCTACCACACCAATATACTTTTCAATGTTGAGTCACTTTCGCAGAGTCTGCTGGTGGGTTTAGAACATTATTGATAGACATCTGCTAGCCAGCAATGGCTGAGCTATTCAGCAAGCATGTAGTTACCTTCTTCTTGGCCTTGCCTCCAGATTTGTTGGCATCCTTGTCTTTTTTGGCCTTGCCCGAATCCTTGCCTTTCTTATCGTCCTTTTTGGGCGGCTGTAAAGAAATAATTAAATGAAAAACACGAACGACTACTGTTGAATAGACATACGTGTATGCATGATCGAGTACAGCAGGCCGCAACTCATAGCTAGCTACCAGTTAGCCAAAGTCAAGCAGCCGTCGATTTCGCTTCGGCTAGTAAGCTACATGGCTAACTCCCTGTTAGCGAGCTGCGTTGAATTGAACTATTGTAGCATTAAAATGCTTTTTAAGTGTGTTATCTCATTAATTTACCAAATACTAGTATTCAAGTGTGCAACCACAGTAGTCAAATGTATAAATATTTCAATCGTTTTATGAGGAAAATTAAATGTTCTCTCCAACATGCGCTCTTACCATGTTGAGGCAACACGAGTCGGTTCAGAGAGAAAGAACTTCAGTTGCGCATGCGCATTTAAGTGCAGAAACATTACTTCCTGTTACATTTTTTATTATTTTACAATACAACAAAACAACAATTCCATCCAGACAAAAGAACAAACATAGTAACAGTCAGGACAGCTACAGCATATCACTAACATTTTACACACATGACAAATTAAAAATGTCAACTATCACAATAGTGCGCTTAGCTTTCTGTTTGTACATTCACGTTGTATAAAAACAATGTGTCCGTTCCAATTTAAATAGATTAGGCTATACGTCGATATATTTATTGTCCATTTAATAAAAAATATACGTATATCATATGTTTAATACAAAATATTACATTGGTTCATTATCAGTTAGATCAAAGTAGAGCATTACATCCAATCAAGAGGGTTATCAAAATAGAATTAAGAAATTCATTCCAAATAAAATATAGATAGATCCATAGATACATTTTTCCCAGGGGGAATTGCAGTTGTGGCAATTGGTCAGACAAATACATATATAGTTCACAAATACAACGGTCAGTGCTCATTTAAATGTGAATGACGGCACTGCCAAAACCGATGAGTAAGAGTTTCAGGCTCACAACCTCAGTTACACATTTGCTATCTATATCCAATCTAATCTATTTATAACAAAACTCTTTACAGGGAAAACTCTGTGAATGATTTTGTAAGATACCTCCTTAACTTTATTGGTGAAGCAGTATTGACTAAATGATAACATACTTTGTTCCAATTTACTTTTGAGGAGAGTTGCATTGCAGGCCATTATGACAGGAGGAATAGAGACACTTTGAGTCCCCTAATGTATTGTCATTACACTATAGGTTTTAAATATCAATGCCAACTAATAAAATAGAAGCAATTAAGTATTCTATACATTCATTAGGGGTTTCACTATAGTCTCTAAATAGGCATGTAGCTCCTTTGGGAACAGCATTCACAACCATTGCAAATGTGCTTTTTCTAGTAGTATCTGCATACTCACACAATTTCTCTTCATTAGCCTATTCAATAACTACTTCACCCATAAGTTACCGTTCTCCCACCAGTCTTTTAAGTAATAAAGTCTTATTCCTATATCATCTTTGTTATTCCAAATAGCGTACTAATCAGGGTGCTTGTGGAAGTAAGCAAGTCCTGAAATGTTAATTGCTAAGGTCAAAGAGCCCCATGTTGGTGTCTGGTCTCTGGTCTCTGATGGGCCTTATTCTGTTGTGTACAGGATAAAGGCTAAGATAGATGGTCAGAAACCTGAAGGATGAATTAGTTCACACATTATTGTTGATGTTATTGCATATCCAGCCAAAGGCTTCGACACCAATCAGTGTTTTAGGCAAGTGGTAATTTTTTTTATGTTTGTTTGAGCCTCAAATCCTTTTAATATTACTTAAGACAATCAGAATATAAACCTGCATCCCTTCCAATCCTCCAACGGTAATCCTTTTGTGATGTCATAGAACAGAAAGGGAGCAACATATCCATTTGTTCTTATGATAAGGAAGCCCTTTCCCTGTTAAGAACACTATTCCTAAGGTAACACTGATTCATGAGTTGTCTGTAAAGGTACTTATGTACATGACAGCTTTACATAGAATGTCAGGTTTTAAGGTAAAATAATAATGACTGGGTGACTTTGTTACACTTTATTAGTTCTTCTTACAATTTCACATAATAATTCCAGTACTTCCAAATACACCAAATGGCACTGAAGTGAGATTGACATTTTTCACATGGAAACTGAAACACAATGGAGGTGACAAGTAAACCTATTACAGTTACTGTCAACATGGTAGTGACAAAATAGTATCCTGTGACAAACACTGAGTGTACAGGTTGACATTTGCAGCTAAGATAGATCTCTACACTGTAAACATGTCTATAACATAGTGCAGTGGGGTGTACCAAAAATAGACTTTCTAGTATTGTTTTTCTTCATTCTAACAAGAGCACCCTATTTGTTTCATTTACCGTAATATTAATGTGTGAGTTATGGATAGAAAGAGGAAACTATCACACATTAGGCTACTAGTGTGCACATTCTTAGACCTAAGAGTGTGTTCATATGCTGACCCATCAATTAAACATTCAGTAACTTCAAGACATTTAGCCTCCACTGAAGGCAATCTGGGCAGCACCAGTACACATTCACTGTGTATTTCACACTGTGCTTCAAATCATATGAGTGTTTACATGGGTGTCATGACTAACAGTGGAAAGAGAATAGATTATTTTAAATGACTCTGTAGGACGTGCTGTATATACAAAAATGACTTCAAATGAGGTCAACGAAGATAACATTGTCTGGTCAAGCATTTGCTGAAGCACCAAAACTGTAGCTTATTTTTCGAATATACAACCATGCGCTTAACGTGAGATTCTGCACGCGGAACTCGAATCATGACGCAAATTTCCCATTGAGATGAATGCAAGATTTACGTGAATGTCGGAGTTTCGTGTGCGGATCTCGAGTTAGTATTCCACCCTTAGGTGTTTATGTCCCCCATCCAGCTTATCATTCCGGCATTGTGTCCGAGCAAACCAAGTAAAAACATAAAATACTGTCATTGACTTGAGGCTTCTGAATGTGGATAAAAAGAACGATGTGGTCTTTGCTAACTGTAGTATTTAAGGAGCATTTACGAGGAATTTAATGTGTAATGTGTGCCCTAAGAGTAATTTAATGTGTAATGTGTGCCCTAAGAGTAATTTAATGTGTAATGGTTACTCTAATGAATTCATATGACTACAAGTGTAATCGGTCTTGAGATGAGATCACATTGACACAGTGTTGTGTTATGAGGGAAATAGGGGTACTGTATGAAGTGTAAAGTCCCAGTAGACTGATCACTCAGTCCCACAGTGGGGCACTGTTCCTTGGTTCAGTTGGCGCAGAGATCAATCCATTTTCTGGGGGACCCGGCCCATTTTGGTGCGCATGTTACGCAGCAAGAAGAAACAGACGGTTGTCACGGCACAGGTCACCTCAGCTACCCAGAAGGCCATTTCCCAGCTGTGGTGCTTGGCAATGGTGCTGAAGGGGAGTCCCGCGAGAAAAGCCCCAACTGTGACCAATGGAAATGCAGTTTACTGACACTAATCACAGAGAATAACAGAGGCTCACATCTTTGTATGTATTTTACATATCTGAGGAACCAGACTTACCATTAGCCATTAGAGCTACAATGGCATGGGAGGTCCCACAGTAGTTTGACGGAGCACACTCATTGGCTATCACTCCGAACAAGGCGATTGGTCCATAACAGGAAAATCCAAACATGGCACCCAAGGAGAGGATCCAGATCTTAATATGAGAAGTTAGAAAATATTGGTCTCTGTCTCAGATGTTTTTGCCTTCCTGTTCTCTCACTCATCCCCTACATGTTTCCCCCTGCTATTGTCACCAATAGCTTGATTTAAGACTGAAGACCTTGAACATATCTGACAAGAAAGTGTGTAAGAAGAGTACTGCATGCCACCAATATGGTTCCATGTAATTTATTAAGATGTTTACCTCTTTCTCTGACAGGCCAATGAGGACAGATATGGGATGAAGGGCTTGAACCCAGATGGGAGCTTCCTTTGGGAACAAAGAGAAGTGACATTTATATTACAAAAGAAAGAAAACAGTCAGTGACAGATTAAAAAGAAAGGAGTTAACAAAACTCAAAGTTACAACAGAATTGAATAACTTGCAAATAAATGTATAGCAGTTTTATACTTCAGGATGATTGACAGAAATTCGAGAGCAATTTGTCATTACCGTCGGTGCCTCAGACGTGATGGTGAGCCGGAAGAGATACATGGACACAAACATGCCAGACATCATGGTAAGTAGCAGGCCATGGCGAGGGTTGCCATGGGTACTCAAGCCTTGCTGTGGGACATGAGGACAGTAATGAGAGGAGGCACATTACATTACCCTAATCATACAGTAGATTACAGGAGAGATGTATAGCCTATATTAAGAATTATGAATATTGGTGATTTACGTGAACGGCCAAACTAAAAGCAGATTAAACCTTGGGCTCCATTTTGCTGAAGCAAAAAAAGTGGCAAAACAGGAGCCATGTCCACCATGATTGAACTGTTGTATTGTGATGAACTGTTATATTGTAATAGACAGAGTATTGTAATGAGACATCATTTAATGGGAGTTCTGAATACTAGCAAATGCGTTGTGTGCAATATATTTTCATGCTGTTTACTTAAACGGTTGAATAAGCACTATTTTTTTAAAGAGCTGCGAGAGTTTGAGTTGCTAGGTATGTTGTGCTGAGTTCATCACCGTTTTGCTGAAGCACAATGGAGCCCTCTTGCATTTTGTGTTCTCACTTACCCTAGCAACAGCCCTGTCAGAGAGGAAGCCAGCTGCAAGGCTGCCCACCAGACCGCCCACCTCTAAGGCACTCATGTAAGAGCTGCCTGTGGACGACATGTGTGGTCAGACATGCACAAATGCAAATAAGCTGCAGTGGGCCCTCTAGCCATTCCAGAGCATTGACTCCCAAGAAACCAGTGTGTGTGTGTGTGTGTGTGTGTGCGAGAGAGAGTCTTACCCATGAGGACAGTCTGGCCCTTCTCCTGGATTAGGAAGAGCTGACCCCAGTCAGTGCAGGCAGTCTTCACCCCAAACACCACCATGTAGCCCAGGGACAGCAGCCACAGGTAGGGGGACAGGAGGAACTCGCTCAGGGTGCTCTCACTGTTGACTGCTGCTTGGAAGAGGAGAAGGATAGGATACAAAAGTCAGCGCTTTCCAGAAATACATATTACCTTCACCTGTACATGTTTTGGGGTGAGTGTTTGCACTGGTGGAAGTATGTAGCAACCGTAGGAATAGTAAAAAGTGAGGCCATAAACCGATGAGTGTGTGTGTGTACTTGTGTGTGTGTACACTGAGGGTTAATTCAACAGGAGTCTTACTCCTCACCTCCCTTGGCCCCCTTCTTGGCTACAGCTTCCATGCTGGGCAGGCCCACATCTTTGGGCTCGTTCTTTATGAACACCAGGCAGATGAAGGCAAAGGCAGCACAGATAAAACCCGACACGGACAGGATGGTCCTCCAGTCGTAGTACTGGACCAGGACAGTGGCTAGGAGAGGCCCCAGTCCACCAGACAGATTCATACTACATGACAGCACCGCCCACCATGTACCAAACTGGGATGGCTCAAACCACTGAGGATGGACAGAGAGAGAGAGAGAGAGAGAGAGAGAGAGAGAGAGGTGTCATCATTAGTCATCACTTGCATCCTCACACTGTACACACACAAACAAGTTAGCTGACCCATCTTCACTTCACTCTCTCTTTTATATTCATTAAGAACCCTTATCCACACGCAGCAACTGACAGATTGGGGAATATTTTGTGCATGTTATGACAAAGAACATGGTAGAGACAGAAGGGTAACTAAATGAGGGTTTCTGCGTTGTGGAGAATAAGCAGTACACTCTGAACAGAACAGTATCATCGAGGTCTGACATGTAGACAAGTCCAAATACTTGTTCCTGGAATCACATCACCTCAAAATCCTACTCCTGACCTACAAAGCACTCCATCAACTGCCCCCTCCCCTCAGTATCTATCTGACCTACTCATCCACTAAATCAACCCGGTCACGAAGGTCCTCTACTACTGGTCACCTCCCCATCGCAAATCCAACCTCCCCAGTTTTGGTGAGAGAACACTCTCTGGACCCTGCCTCAAAACCCACCTGTTCTCCCTGGACCCTGGCCTTTTCATAACCTCCACGCCATTTATGTCCTGACATGCCCCCTAGGATGTATTACCTCATTTTCCATTTAGTTGGAATGTCAAAATAATGACCACGGCAAATCTGACCGAGAAACTAAACAGTACCATGAGAATGCACTGACAATCCCTTCTGCAGGTTGATTTAATATCTTGTTGATCCGCAATGAAGTACTGCTAAGCGTGTCTAGCACTGCCTCCTACAATATGTTATCATGGTCAGACTGAGGTGCTCGCTATTGTCCTTTCCATTAGGAAGGAACACACTTGTGTCTATATGTTTGTATTAGGCATGGTCAGCAGCCTCTATAAATACTATTGCAACCTAATCCCTCTCTCTCAGCCTGGCACACATGCCAAAGCCTATTTATTCAGACAGCTCCTTACAGCTCCTTAGAACTCCAGTTGTCTCAGTGTATACCGTCATTCAATAAACAAATAAACAAATTATTATCTATACTGCAGGTCATTTAGGCCTTAATGCATTTGCCAGAAACATCATATACTGGAGTTGTGTATAAATGAAGACATTCAGAACATTATTGCTCCATAAAATCTACATCTAATGTCTATTTCCTTAGGGCCCCTGGACATGACACCATGAGCACCCAGTGCCAAGATTAGCCAGTATCAGCTGGTGTACCGTCGCGTCAGAGAACAGCCTCTCTGGCCCTAAAGGTCAGTGTTATGTGAGGGCAAGGGTTAGGATTTCTTGAAACCATGCCAACTGGTGAGTGTCAGGTGCACTTTCTCCCCAATCACAAATAGTGCGGCACATAAACAGAAGACTAAATCTAAAACGGTGGGGAGAGGAGGGGACTATTACGTTACGGGGCCACAGGGGGCTACCCTGTTCTTATAAAGTGTCAATACCTAGAATATATGTGTGTATATTGTTAAAGTCAACTTGTTAGTGTGAAAACAGCTATGGCCTTTGTTAGGGGAGGACTCTGGGCATGGGGGTTTCCTTGGTTCCAAGATTTATATGTTCATGAATTTAACCTCCTGGTATCGGAGCCCCTTCCTATAGCCTCTCCTTATAGGATTAGTACTGCATTTCGTTGTCTCTGTACTTGTACTCTGCACAATGACAATAAAGTTGAATCTAATCTAATCTAATCTAGTAGTCTTACCTTGCGCAGCACCTTCCCACAGGGTGGCCAACCCAGACCCTGACCCAGACCGTTAACGAACCACAAGGCAGCGAACACAGTCACAGTGGAGGACCAGGAGAAGACCACGTTAATGGACCCCACCACGAAGAGACCGATGGAGAAGAGCCAGCGAGCGCTGATCTGGTCTGACAACACGCCACTGATGAACTTACTGATAGCATAGGCCATGGTCTGGCTACTGGTGATCAAGCCTAAGCAGAGGTAATAAGACACAGAATAAGGAGGTGTACTTTATACAACATATACATACAGTAGGAAGAGACAGCATAACAAACGATGCTTGACGAAAGGGTCGCTAGAAAGCTAATAAGACAACTCACTTACCGAGGTCATCCTTGTCCAGTTCAATCTCCTCCATTACAGAGGGCATGACAAAGGAGAAGGTCTTCCTGTTGAAGTAGTACAAAGAGTACCCAACAAACATGGACATGAAGATGACCATGCGATAGTAACCGTAACCTGTGGCCCCCATGATTCCAGAGGTAGAGAGACCAGTAACCTGGGGCAAGTAGAAAAATAAAAATAAAAATACTTTGGGGAACGTATTCCCTAACTGGCTCCGAATGAGTCAAATACCACTGTTTCAGTGCTGACAGGTTCCGAGATCACTTTTCATCTGGAACACGGCCAATCACATTGAGAGTGATGCCATCAGCAGTGGGTGGAGTTAATAGCCAACTTGAATAGATTAAACACTCTGTTGTTCATGTTTACACTGGAACAATGGAGGGTGGAGTTAAAGAGGGCATTGGCTTGATAACAATGATTGGAAGTAGATGGACTTCACAAAAAAGTCCTCTCTGTCACTCTTACAGAAAGCCAATGGCGCTACTACACGGGAAGAGGAATATCCCCTCTCTTCCAGTCTCAAGTTCCAAGCAGTTATTTCTCCACTGTAGATGTTTCTGGCTGCTGTGTGTTCACTGTCCTGGTTTTGGTTCTTCCTACAAGCGAGGGGGGAAATTCCAGAGTAGGCCCAATCTGTGGAGATCCTTGTAGAATCGGGGAACAGTAGAGGGGAAACCTCACACCCAACAACCTAGAAAACATCAAGCATAGATAGACATGTATTGCAATCTATGAATATTTGACTCTTCCCTATACTAAAAGAGATTTGTTTAAAACCGAAATTACCACTCAGCATCAATGAACAATGGAGCTGTTTGTTTCTTTGAAGATAAGCCAGTAAATGCGTAACTCATAATGCAGTCATGAACAATGGTAGAAGTAAAGGCAATTGTGCATGGCTGTAAGTAATCAAGGGGTGATGTACAATTCTGGGGGGCTGTGGTATCTGGTTCTGTAGAGTTGTGTCGCCTCTTACAACTCTTGAAATCTGACACAAGTGTCATGCAAGGAACTTCAACCATGCAACACAGAAACTGACCACCAACTGGAGACATGGCTCCCTGAGCCAGAGGCTTTGTACTCACTCCAACATTATGCTAGGAGGGTGGGGGCAACCCGACATTTTAAGCATAAGGCCATTCAATGTTCTTTCAATAAAACAAATAATTAAGAAAAGATCATCCTTGAACATAGGTCTGCATGCAATTGGAAAAGCAGTTTTTTGCAATTGGAATGGGAATGGGCCCACATAAGTTTTTTCTGGTCTATTACCACTAAACCACCTTTGTTGAGAAAATAAATACATTAGGACCCAGTTGATATAGTTCTGAGAATATCCACTGTAAAGTCACAACAAACATTCTCGCATCTCTCCATCAATCACAGCTCACTGATAATAAAGTGATTAGAGCACTGCAATGAACACACCTCGAGGCAAACCTCAACGCGTCGGTTCTAACGTTCGATTACTTCCATTTGAAACGGTTAGACTTTCCCGAACAACACACTAGAGTTACATTGTATCGATATAATAAGTGAAGGACGTGGTACCTTATCGTCCGAATCCCTCTCGCTGCTCACATTGACACGCCGCTGAAACAGGAACTCCTGCCTTGTCCTGTGCTTTCATTGGACCATGGAGCTGACAGTCACGTGACGTAGCCGTTTCCACTGCATTGATTCGCGACTGTACGTCGGTCTATAGCTCAAGGTTGTCTATAATCTGCCAAGCCAAATTACATATCGTTTTATTCACCCAATTAAATTACCACTCGAATTAAGAACTGAATTACTACTAAAATATCCCACAGGGCGCTCAACTCTCGCACTACTGAAATCAACAAAAACACTGCTCATTTTGGGATTACAATCCATTTGTAAATGATTGGTTGCCACAATGTTGTAATACAGTGCACTGAAACACAGTGTGATATCTTGCCAATAGATGGAGCTAGATGAATGCATACGATTTATTAGGCTGCTCAAGCAGTTTTAGTTTTATCAAAAGTTTTATCTGAAGATATGTTGCCTTGAAAATAAAACTGACAGCATGACCATAAAAGATATCAAAAAAGTGGGAATGCGTCTTTGAATCACCAGACTGTGTACACTCGTAGACAAAATGGTTCTTTCGGAGTTATATATGGAACCTTGGGGTTCAACAGTCATTTTATCGAGCCATTTGATCAGGTCTCGGGTGGTTTCAGGTGTCATCGCTGGTTTCCTGCGTGTCACATCATGAGTCAGTTATGTAACTTGTCTGTGGAAGAGGTGAGACTTAAATGAAACAGAGTGGGGAAAAAGAGAGCTCTTCAATTAAAAAAATATAGACTCTCCCAATGCATTTATTTATGTTGATGTAAGACCACCCTAATGAGTGATCACAAAAAGCAATGTGAAGAATGACTAAAAATCTGGAGACGGATTTCCTTGAATAGTGGTCTGTGCTATCATACACTTCACTTCACTTCACAGTTACACTTCACTTCTTGACACATACTTATCTTGCTAAGAAACATGATGCACAAGAAACAGAGAAAGACATCTGCATGTTTTTAATTGATCAAAATGCCCCATTTAGTGGATAAACCATAAAACATAAATAGACATTTTCTTGTTTTGAACTACCACAGGGGTCTTAATGAGGGTCCTACATCTGTTGACAAGTTAGCTCACATGGCACCAATATGGTATCAGTGGGTAGGAGAGAGGTCACACATTTGACACACAACACTTCTCAAACATCATGAGCGAGGAAAACAGCATTTTCAGACAATGTCTTTTTGTTCTCTACATTTGTTCTCTACCTTTGTCTGTCGTTGCTCCCGGTAAGTTATAACATTTTGTTTGTTTTTTCTTAAATTATGCTACACTGAAGTCAACTTGTCAGGTTGATAAGCACAAGAAGATAAATGAATAATTTATATTTCTAACATTTGTTGAGATAAGCTTTATTGATGACAGAATATGCTATATATATGCTAAATATATACATTTAATTTGTTCTGGCTGCATATATCTTCCCAAATATTTGACTGAACTTTATGAAATGTCTGATTTTAGGTACTGTTGTTACGGGGTATCAGCCTGCACATATCAGAGGCAGAATTGGATCTTCTATAACCTTAGATTGCCAATTCAACTACACTGGAAATGGGTCTGAAATGATGTTTATGAAATTCTACACAGTGTCACCCAGAAGGGACTTAGGTATAACTGGAGATGCAAACTGCACAGTTGCTGTTTCAACAACACGTTTATTCGTCTGTACATTCTCCCATACGATTAAGAGGCTCCACTCAGAGAACAGCACTGTATATTACTGTGAGGTGGACATGCCAAAACCTGGCTCTTCCATAAGGGTCCAAGGAAATGGAACCACGGTTTTACCTTACTGTAAGTAGACTAGAAGAGTACTTCAAATGCTACCTCCGTACAGCTGAGAAATGTGAATCCCTAAAACCATTCTCACATCACATTTGCTCTCCTTAAACATGACTCAGAGTGTTGTTTCTGTTTTGTTTCCATGCCAAAGTGGAGCCAGCCTCTGTTCATATAACGCAAGTCTTAGTGCCTGGACAGAGAAGAGAACTTCTGTGCTCTATCACTGGGTTCTACCCTGGAGATGTACATGTTATTTGGTCCTGTGGGCACCACCATGTACCAACTGGCAATGCCACAAACAGCACACACACCAATAGCGACGGCACCTTCTCTCTGCAAAGCCGCTTCAGTTTCATCCCTGAGGAAGTGAGCCACGTCCCTGCTGTGTGTACCTGTGTGGTGTGTCATCAACTTTGGCCACATGGGAAGACAGCAAACTACAAACTTCTTGCAGATGCGCCCAGCACTGTGACTGTGAGGACCCACTCTGGTGCTGTTATACAGGGCTCTCTGCACTTGACAGTGGGATCCCCTCTGACTCTCCAATGTACTGCAAATGGGAACCCCAGGCCACAGACACAGTGGAAATGGGGAGGCAGTGATATGCACAACATCAGTGAGACTCTCCACATCTCTGCAGCTCAGGTACAGTCAGTGTGATAGAGTGGGCAGATGATAGTATAGTGAGTGAGTAGTATGATGTTTATGACTAGACGCTGGGCCATTGCTGCCTACCACTATGTTCTAGAGGATCCTTTCCAAACTACTAGAGGGTAGAGCTGGGAGACTACAGAGTTATTCTACCTACTAGTCTAGATAATGATATTCCAACACATTGGTCATGTGAGTCACCTTCAATATCGAGAGCAGTAACCAGGGATTGATTTTTTTTTCTGAAATCTTCCATTATTGAAATTCTCAGGAGAAGCACCAGGGGCTGTACTGGTGTATTGCAGAGAACCAGTATGGAGTGAGGAACACCAGCATCATGGTTCACCTAACTGAACAAGACAAACCAACAGGTGTTTAACAGGGATATTAAGTACACTAATTGTTTCTATGTTGACAATGATACAGCATGCTTTCCAAAGAAAGGAAATGAATGATATGCCTACGAGAAGCTGGTCTTTTAAAGATCACAAGTAAGATAGAAGTCTGCAGGGGTTCTCTGTGACAGGGTATCCTCAAACCTCTTCTATGACCTTATTTAAGGGGCTAAACCAGACATCCGTCTAAGTAATAAGAGTTTGTCAATCTTTCCTAAGAGCATCTTGTCTTCATGAATGAGGGTAGCCACGGGATAACATGAGTTCAACTTCAATACTGTACTTCAAATGTATTGGCTACAAATCAACAGCCTACACTGTTTGTTTTTGTTCAGGTTCAAGAGCATGGTATGGTCTGTCTGCACTGTTAGTTTCTCCTCTACTTCTGATATTTGTTGTGTGCCATAACAAGAGAAAGACGTCAATTCAGAAGTCAACTGGAAGACCTAATAAGCAGCATTGTGATTGTGGTACAGTTACACATTTTTTATGTATTTAATTTAAGTTGAAGCCACAGATGATTTGATGCTTGAGTGATATGAGAGTGTGCCTTTTTATTTAGCTAACTAGATGGACTGATTTCCTAATTATTTAATGCATCATGTTTTTTAGTTGTTTCAAACCAGTGTGAAACAAAAGAATGTCATTTTTCACAAGGAGCTACAGTATATGGATATTGCTATTATCAAGCAATCTAAGCATGAAGCCAATTTGTTCTACCATCACACATAGATTGTTGCAAGAATATCCCTCTGCTTCTCTGTTGTAGAACCAGCTCCAACTGTTGAGGACGGCGCAATCTATGAAACTATCACCACCATCTCCTCTTCACCAAACGTGACGGTAAACTCTCAGGCTTGTGTCTCGGTAGCTGTAGCATGTTCCTACAGGCATCTGCATGACCAGTTACTAATAGCCTTCTTCCTCTTGGCAGCTGGGGGAGAACTCCTGCGTATACAGCAAAGTGCCGTCTGCTGCAGCCAGACGGACCTTGACTGAGGAAGCAGAGAGAGGAGCAAGGCCTGCCACTGACCACACTGAGATTGAAGCCATAGACCCTATCTATGTCCTGGCAGAAATGCCACTCGTCACACAGTGACATAATGCCACTAACAGAGTCATCATGGAGATGAATAGCATTTTGTTTAATATTTGATCTAGAAGGGAACTGCATAGGTTTTCTCTGAAAAGCAGCTGAACTGAACAACCCTTGTAATGAAGAGGCAGTTAGCATAGCCAAGTAGCCTCAACTGATAGCTGCCCATTTGCTAGGAGTTTGTTGTTTTCTAATTGAGCTTAAATTAAAACAGCGTACATTACTTAGTGGTACTGTGTTGTGCTTATATTGTAATATGTAGTGTCCCATGTAATATTAAACATGCTTTCTAATGTTCATAGACAAATTAAATTAAATGACCCCTTCATGGCAGATATCATTACCATAGAAATATTGTAGAATGATCATTAGACTGTCTCTATGGGTATGAGACAAGTGGCTTTGTACACATTGTTTGTGACAGTATAGCCGAGTATGAGACAAGACACTTCTGTTCCTTGTAACCAAGGTATACAAGAATAGAGTGTTTCCTGAACACAGGACATGCAAGGTGTTGAGTCATTTCCTGTTGTCGTCGTAACATCAGCGTGTAGGACACAAACTGTTAGCAATGCGGATGCGGTGGACCCAAGTGCGGAGAAATACTCAGACGAAGGCGTAAATACACAAACGTTTATTTTAATTAAGATCGGGGCAGGATGCACAAACAAACACTGGGAGAAAAGGGTAACATAAAAGTGGAGAAAGCCAAGCTCCAATAAACATAGGTACTCACTTCACAAGTGGCAAAACGAGAGGGTAGTAACATGGGCAGACAAGGTAAACACGAACAGACGGGGAGAATCTCTGACAAGGACATGGGGAAACACACAGGCTATAAATAACGAACAGGGGACAGAACACACAGGTGAAACGAATCCTGGTAGATTAGGAGGGCACTGGCCCCGTACCGCCAGAGTCACCAGACAGCAACCTCAGGCGTGACACAAACAAATATATGTTGCCACTTGATAAACTTTGTACTGGTGTAAAGGAATCAGCAATGCAGCTGCAACGTTTTCAAATAGGAATGATGATTGATTATTATGTTTCTTGAATATGAATGACAAAATATGACTAAATAAAAATAATGTTTTCTTTTACCATTGGGCTGTGGTACAATGTTCAATGTGCTCTTGAAAACAGCTGAATTTACCTGTACACTGTATGGCAACACAGAACCATTCACTGTATTTAAAAGGAACTGCATACATTTACTGTAAAAACTGCTCAGATTGGCTGTCAATCATAATGATCAAATATCATCCTACTGAAATCAACAAAAACACTGCTCATTTTGAGATAAGAATTAAAAAAAATTAAAGCAAACATTCCACAGTGAATGTGTGAAATGAGCATGAATGTCAGTCTTTCAAAGCAGAGAATATGGAACAGACAAGAAGCTCTTTGAGGTTAAAATGTGTGCGTTATATATATATATATATGCTTATATCCTTTCCTTCTTTCTGAGAAACACAGATGCAGACACATACTAAGACAAACAACACTCAGCAACTACTCTTTGGATTCAAAGTAACAACAAGCCTGTCTGCTGCACACAGTTTATTTCACAATATGGTACATAAGTAAGAAATGAGTATTTAACCATTTCAATGCCACATCATCTGGGCCTAGAGGTGGTGCTCGAGCTGCTGCTGCTTCAGCTTGTGCTTGATGTTGAGGCAGAAGGGCACAGGGCACTTGTTCTCCTAGTAGTGTTTGGTGTGGTAGCAGCACAGGGCAATCAGCTGCTTGCACACAGGACAGCCACCATTGGTCTTGCGCTTGCAGCCCTTGTTGTGCTGCACGGTAGGGAGCATGAGGCACTGGCAGACGTGGACCAGGTACTCGATGCAGCGCAGGATGCTGAGGTGCTTGGCTATCCTGCAGGATCTTAGAGGCCTCGCCACCCTGGCTGTTGCTGTCGTTGCCCAGGCTCAACTTCACCATAGGGTGCTCGTGGCTCTTCACACCGTAGCTGTTGATGCATAGGTCAAAGTCCTGAGGAGGGGAGACACAAGGATGAGGAGGGGATTCGAATGGGTATGGGACACTGGGACAAGGATCTTCTACCAAAAGTTAATTCAAAAGCGTTTTTATTTTATGGGACAAAGCTAATCAAGGCATGATGTGCTCTGTTCCATGGTATGAAAAAACCTCACCTTGCATCTTGATTGAGTACTGGTTGCTTCAGAATAGCAAATCTCAACCATACTTATGCATGTTTCCATCAGTAGAGCACGATGACATTGAGAAAATGTGTTAAGGAGACCAATTGACAAAGGCCATTTTATTTATCATTTATAGGCCTAGCTATCAATTGCATATTGGTCTCCCAAAACCTGTGTTTACAGTTTATTTCAGAAGTAACTGAGGAGGAATAGAGTACACTTCTGTGATGCATCCAAAGAGACGGGAGAGGAGGAAGGCAGAGGACGTGAAAGAAGAGACTTCAATGAAAGTATTAAAACAGAGGGATGTAACACTTGAATACTGCGTCGGGCACTTTTTCTTGAGGAAAGTTGTACTTGCAATGACTGTGATGCATAGTTGATCCACTTTCCAGACTAATGTATTTATTGTAAGTCGCCCTGGATAAGAGATTCTGCTTAATGAATAAAATGTAAAAAGATAATTCTCAGGAAATTATGTACATAATTACCTTGCCTTCCATCAGTCACTCGACAGGTAATGTCACCCATATAGCTCCTATGTCAGTGGAGCCATCTGGTGGTGGAAGTGAGTCACTCCTCTGGCTTGGTTCAGACGATTGCAGGACTTTTTTTTACTGATACAGTACATTACTGCAAAATGCAGTAATGTGAAATGCAAAATGTATGTAATGCAGTGGTACTGTAATTTAGTTGCTCCTCAAACATTTTAGATCAGATGTAAAAATTGTAAATTCATCATTCAGCATGATTTCCACAGTAGCCTATATCATCCAGAAATGTACAAATACAAATGAGTTTTAATTATGCATTTTTTGTTATGTGTGTGTGTGTACTCACCGCTGCATTCATCAGCTGCCACACTGCTGCATTCAGTAGCCATGAGCTCAGTGGGCTGTAAGCAGACAGAGTAGAGCAGTGTCATAGCAGGATCAACAACACATACTACCCTGTAGTAGACAAAGTTAATGATATTTTAATTGTGACTAATTTGTTACATTTGCTACATACATTCAACACTGATGCAACAATAATGCATCCAAAGTGGAGAGAGCATTGACGTTACATTTTCATAACAGAATGATGTTATCTTTATGAACAGTATTTTTCCTCACCATGAGGAGATGTGGAGCCATGACTGTCAGCTGCAAGGGCCAGGAGTGTTTCCTCCTTCTGCACCTCCTCTGTCAGGACAGCTGTGGTGGTGCTGTCGTCCTCAATGGCAACCTGGGCTGTGACCAGCTGGTTTAGAACAGCTGTGTTTAAGGAAGCGTTGATGGAAGGCTGAGCTGTGGCCAACAGTGCAGCAGTGGCATCCTCAACTCTGTCCTCTTCTTCGGCCACGGCCATCTGTTGTTTCTCACTGCCGATGAACTCGAGGAAGATTCTTACCTGCTCCATTGCCAAATGAGGTACCATCTGCTCGTCTGCCCTGAAAGAGTAGCTGTCTGGGACACGCTTCCCTATGGCGATGCCCACCAGGCAGGCAATGTGCCTGTTAGCACTTCCATCACCCACTGCTCTCTTTAGTGCAGCCTTGGTCCTCGGCCATTTGAAGCACCATGGAGGGAGTCACCACTCCCTCCTGCACAGAGACTTTGACTACAGGGAGCTCAGCAGAGCCCTTCTTGACCATCATGATTGTGGGGGGACATGCAGCGTTCGGCCTGTAGAGGGAGCTAATGAAGCCTCGTTGACTAGATGCTTAAGATGTGTGTGCCTCTGCTTTTTCAGTAGGTGGGCTGGGAACGTCGAGAGAGATATACGGAAACTGGAAAGTTGCCGAGTGGTTTTGGGAGAGGCTGGAAAGCCTGAACACGAACTTTGAACGTGATTGAATTTATGAATAAACGGGACTATTCCCTTCAGCGAACACTGCGTCTGCCTCTGTGTACAACGGACCTTGTTACATTGGCGCCCAACGTGGGGCCGGAGGCATGGAGACGCTAGCTACGGCGATTTCAAGGATGGCGCTGATACTGGAACAGCAGGTCATCCTACAGCAGAACCAGCAGACCGCGGTGGGAGAGATGACAGCGGCGAGGGCTGAGGACCGTGCCCTCCTCCGGGACCTCGCCGGGGCCATCGGGGCGGCGCCGGCGACCGGGGCGGCACGAGGTCCCCCCAAGATCCATCTCCAGAAAATGGGGGACCTGGACGACCCGGAGGCGTTCCTGGCGGTGTTTGAGGGGGCGGCGAGGATCTCGGGGTGACCGGACGGCGAGTGGGCATACCATCTGCTGCCCCTCCTGTCGGGGGAGGCGCAGCTCGCGGCCCACAGCCTACCAGCGGCCGCCCAGCGAGACTACCCGTCCCTGGCCCGGGCAATTCGAGACCGCCTGGGCGTCACACCAGAGGAACACCGTCGCCGGTTCCGGGCCCTGACGATGGAGGACGGGAGCCGGCCCTTCGCCTACGCCCAGCTGCTGCGGGACAGCGCGTGGCGGTGGCTGGACCCAAGTCACAGCTCGGCGGAGGAGGTCGGGGACCGGGTAGTATTGGAACAATTTCTCACGGGGCTCCCGGCCCGAACCGCCGCCTGGGTCCAGTACCACCGACCCCAGGATCTCGCGGCCGCCGTAGGACAAGCAGAGGCACACACATCTTAAGCATCTAGTCAACGAGGCTTCATTTGCAACAGGTGTGCAACGGAGCCTCGCCGACATAACCCTGGCCACGGTCCTGTAGCTCCCTCTACAGGCCGAACGCTGCATGTCCCCCCACAATGATGCTGTTTGGGAATGAGGAGAAGACAGGAAGGAGGATCTTCTTGACCTCCTCCTCCACAGCCGGCAGGGTCTTCTCAGTGAACATTTCCATCCCCTCCATGGTTACCTTCATGTGAAAGAGAGAGAGAGAGGGAAAAAAAAAGAAGAGTTAACTCACCCAAGCACTTTGAGGCTTGTCTACAGGAAACATTGTCATACTTTCCTGCCAAACAGCAGTGAGAGGCGGCGTTCATTCCCTATTTCTCTGCGGAGTTCCTTCTCCATCCTGAGGCGTCTCTTGGCTTCCCAGACCTGTGCACAAGATCACACATTATCTCTCACAGGAAAGATGGGGCACTCATCTGTCAATGAAATGAATTCCTTTGAGATAAAATCATGAATCCAACTATAAGCTTTCTGCCTCTTGTTGTTGTGCATGTCAGTAAACATGTTAATGTGTAGTGCTAGAAGGCTACTTACCAGTTCAAGGAGATGGAGTTGTTTCAAGTTGAGCCATTTCATGATACTTTCCTGTGGATAAAATAATGTATTAGACTGCTATCTATCTAATATATCAATCTATCTGTATAGTTTGATGAAATCACTCACTCATCCAGCAGGAAGGCCCTTCCAGTTAACAGCCAGTTCCTCATGCTTTTAACTGTTATGTAGGATGGGACCTCCTCCTGATCTTTCAGCATCATGTCTTTCAGCATTGAGTTTTTTCTGCAAAAAAGGGGGACATACATTACAGTTTGAATCAGTGTGGGACAATGTATCACCTATACATTTGTGCCTGATTATTGTTTCATCTTACCTCCCTATGGAAGAGTGCTTCATATTCACCGTCCATATTTGATGAACTGTGGTCATACAACATGAGGGAGAGAGAAACATGAAAAACCAACAGGTTAAAACAGCAAGTAACTATAAAGTATAGATGAATATCAAAATATTATACTGAACATGTAATTTCTGATAAATCGGAACAATAACTACCTAATTAAGAACAATAAATAACGGTTATTGATGTATTGATCGTGAATACTTTGTATAAAAACGCAGTGATATAAGGATTTCGCTAGAGTCGAGCAGATTCTGGCAGGTTAAAACTTTTATGTCTGAACTGCATCATCCCATTTCATATTCCAAGGTCATGCTACACAGTCATGGCACAATAAACACCAACAGTTTACTCTACATGTTGAGGAGCTACATCACATGATGCATATTAAGAGTGTCTCTAGAAAAGAGAGCAGGCGTAAAGATCATGTTATAATGCAGATGCTAACATTTAGGCATTCAAATTTGCCATCTTTAATTATGTGAATTAGAAACAGGAACCAGTTTGAGCCAAGAGGCCACAGGCCACTGGCTAATCTTAGACTGGGTGGAGGGGGCATGTGTCAATGCCATTTGTGAAAACCTTTGGAGGTAAAAAAGTCAGGCTTTACTAAGATTCCACTCATTCACAGGCTGTGATACCACATCACGATTTAATGGTAAAGGCAAAAAGACTGCTTGGGCAGCATAGTGTACCCAGAGCCATCCTCTTTACATGCTAAAATCATTGACAGAACTGCCATTGTACACAAATTGCATAGCCACCAGGTTTTCACATTTAGTTAATATGGCAGCAGTGTCTTTCAGCCTTGGCTAGAGCACCAGTTAAAGAGCTGTGACCGAATTAACATGGTGTGGAACATGTACTGAGAGGATAGTCTAAAAGAGACTCAGAGAAAAGAGAGAAAAGAGAGAAAAGAGGGGAAAGAGAGAAAATAGAGAAAAGAGGGAAAAGAGAGGAAAGTTGGGGAGACAACTATAAGCTTCCATCCAAGTTATTAGCCTAACACGCTGATACAGTGAGCTGGATCAGGTTTTAGTGATAAAGAGGCAAAGTGGTAATTTGGAAAAATTTAAGATGCAATTGTATACTTTGCCTGATCCACCAAAACCTGAGTCAGCAAATTGTATCGGTATGTTAGGCTAATTCTGGGCTAGAACAAAAAGTAGCTGGTCCGGCCAGGCGTAAACCACTCAGGATACGCGGCTTACAAAACTAGCGCACCCATGCCCCGCCCCTGAAGTATCTGCCTTCAGGCATTGGTTGAGCAGGTCTTGTGCTTCCATAAACAGCGATACACGCGCGGTTCCTCAACACGTTTTTCATTCATATAACCGGAGAAGAGTTATTGTTGATGTTCTGATCCTAGTTGTCTTTCATCAGATGTCGTAGCGAAGCGTGCCTGTTCAATTTGAGAATCAATCTGCAGGAACAAATCAAGACGAAATATGGAGAAATGCGATAACACAAAGACGACTTCTAAAAGAAAAACCCGCTCTTCAGTTGAGAAAATTGCTGGTAAAAAGTTTAAACCTAAGGAAAGTGGGGAGAAGAAACCCAAATCCGTGTGCAGCTCAGAAGTTCCTCAAAGTTCAAAGGATGCAAGCAGGACTACAAATCCAGATGGATGCCAAGAGATAACACAAAATGACAAGGGGCAACTTGTATTTAAAGGTAAAGTATATTTGCATTTCTGTTTTTAGAACGTATTCAACTCTAGCTTTAAGGAGTCACAAGTCATTCTACTTTTTCTTAGACTTCCCAGTGTTCAGACCGAACATGTCCCCAAAAGAAGTGCTTCAAGCTGGTAGCTTTGGTGGTACTTACTTCAGACCAATATACTCAAGCATCACAAGTAAGTATATTTCACACAAACCTAAATCATTACCATTTGGAATGTTAGCATTATGGCATACCATTGTTACTTAATAACTTATGTAAAAGTTTCCACACACAATTAGAGAATCAACGTTTTTCCCTTACATCTAAGAACAAAACTATGGAGATGATGTATGGAAGGAGCTCCCTGATGACTGGCTGAAAGGTTTGGACATTCCCAAACAGGTGACTTTTCCAAACCTACACTGATGCACTGACTAGAAGTAAATGAAATGATTGGTAGTTTACTGTCTTTTTAAACATAGACTACAACCTATAAGCTTCTACTGCCTTCTGTTTTCATTCCAGTATCACTGACTGTTATGTGTGCCTTTCTTCACTCAGGTGGCTTCCTCAACATACAGAGAGAGTGTAAACACATATAAAGTGAAGTGTGGAGGCAGTCTGGAGATGTGGGAGACAAGTGGATGGATCATTCCCCAGGACCCCTACGGCTGGTTTCAGTGGTACTGCAGGTATGGGCAGTTAAGTTTAAACTGGGTATATTAGGGGAATATAGATGGAGTCACCCAGTCGCAGACCCCTTGAGACCAAGACCGATGGCACTTTTCCACAAGAGACTAGTGGGTCCCACTCTAGAATTTTTTGGGGGGTCCAAGTACTTTTTCTTTGTTGGTGCGTTGTGTTTCCACCACCCAGGGTGATTCTGAGGACTTGGGGAGAGCAGGGAGGAGCAAACTGTCAACGTCGTCAGACGTGTTTCCCAGCTAGTTTTACCCTCAAATCAGCAACTGTAACTGAAACATTAAATCTGTCAATAATTTTCAAGTTTTTCTCCAATGAAATTCTTACATTAACCCGACTTTGAAACTAGCAAAGGAGTTGTGAGGCATTTATTTAGTTCTAAACGTGATTAATGTACTGTATCACAGTATGGTGACCAAAGTAACGGTTTATATCTAATGCCTGACTGCAGTCATTGACACAGCACTCAATTTGGCAGATAAAGTATGTCTATGGAGAGTGTATGTTAATCTGTTTTTGACTGTACTGCATTGATCCCCATTTATCACTGAAAAACACTTTAACCTCAGCATTTGTTCTCTCTTCAGAATCTCACTATGAAATGTTAATTCTTTATAGGTTTTATCAGGGTAGGCGCACTAAGGATGACGACCGTCAGATTGGGAGATGGGCAAAGTGTGCAGGGCTGAAAGGCCGGTGGAGAAGTAATCTGGTCACGAAAGTCGTCCGGTCTGGCTGTGGCTTTGACAACCCCACAGTCTCTCCAGTGGTCAGACAGACATTACAACACTGGGGATATCGGCTGACAAAGGAGGACTACATGGAGGGTGCCAAAAGGGTCAAACTAAAATAACCCCTTTACTCTGCTCTTGTCCTCATGATGTTTACAAAAAAAAAATATTGGTCAACTAGATGCAAACAGTACAATAAGTGTAACGTTAAGGATTTGTGTTTGTTTGTTGTGTTTATTGATTTGTATGTGTATTTTCTACTATTCACACTTGCATAATGTTTCATGATTACTTTAAAAATAAAAGTGACTTTTAAAATAAAAGCAATCAGTGCTAGTTAAATCCTTTACCTGAATATATATATGTAAATATTTTAAATTCATGTTTAGGGAAACATTATTCTTAACAGGGATTAAAGTGTCACACAACACAAAATATATAGCCATGCTGATAATTCAGCATTTTGTCTGCGAAAGTAGCCTAGATCCCATCTCATGTCATTGTGGTATAACAATATGATGACTATCCCTCTCTGGTCGTGCGATGCCCGGGGGCGCCCTCTCCAATTTAGAGTCACACAAACTACAAACGTCAATTCCTGTGCAAAATCAAGAACGTTCAAATGGGATGTGCACCAATGAGAGGAGCGATATGTGTTCTTGTCTGTTATTCTTCCAATCACAACATGGCCACAGTATATTCCGTGTTCCGTGTCAGCGAATCGGCTTCCTGGATGATGATAATCAGGATAGTGTTTACACCCGGAGTGACGGTCCTTTGTCGCTCAAAGCAGAGAATTGAGCTGCTCGCGACGTGTGTTGAAATCGCTCCGAGGCCGACCCGACATTTTCTCTGCAAAGGTATGGAAACAGTCCTAGCGACGATGAGAAAATACAAGGTTATATTTTGATTTGAGAAGTAGCTGATTATTTTAGTCAGCCCATATTGCGTGAATTTGCTCGGACTGAAAACGAGGAACAAATAAGGCTACTAAATTACTAACGAGCTATTTGCTAGCAGCAGTTACCCTGACTTCGCTTAGTTACTAGCCAACAACACCTTGTATTTTAGTTACATTTCAAATGGATATCTATAGGTAGTTGCTGTTTTTTATCAAAACAAATCGCTTAGGCGAGCTTTATTCAGCCCATAGAAGGCCTATTCAACCATTTGGGAGTAAATCATTGCACGCTAAGGGGTTCATGAACAAGGCCTAGAACGTCGTAGTAGGCTGATGCTATGTCGATACGTGTTATTTTCTGTATAAGATAATCAGACGTTCTCAATAGATAAACATGTGTACATATACAATCCATGAACGGGAAACGTTGTTTTGTTTACCAAAGTTTATTAACTGGAACGTTCCATTTCATTCCAGCAATTAGACTGGCCCTATGTGCACGTCTTGAGTCTGCCTAACAATGGTGGCTGGTTGATTCGGACAGAAATCGGACACAACGTTCCAGTGCACATACGATTAAAAGTCCCCCCTTAATAAACTGAATTTATTTTGTGTTGAGAGCTGTTGATCTTTCAACTGAAAATGAACGTTCCATGAGAACGTTTTCGTTTCAGGGATTAATCAGACCCACTTATTTTGTCTTTAGACTTGGCCGACTTGCAGACGGCCTGCAGCTTTTAGCCATACCATTTTCTGCCTTCGTTTTTAATCAATACTGACGACGGTTAATATTTGGAATTATCTTTTCAGATGCAAGGTAACAGGGGGCCCCGTGTTGAACAACAGAACCATGGGCCACCGAGACAAAACCCTATGGAACAGAAAAAAGGAGGTGGTGGTGGCAATAGCAATGGACAGCATGCAGATCACAATGACCAGAAAAACCCAAGTAAGATTACGTTCTTAAATGACCCATGTTATGTAATTGGTAATTGGTAATGCTGTACTTTATTCATTGGCTTCTCTCTAGATGCAGAGTTAACTATAGATCTTCAGAACTTCAGGAAGCCTGGAGAGAAGGCTTACACTCAGAGAAGCCGGCTATTTGTTGGAAATTTACCTACTGGGACCACTGAGCAAGAGGTGGAGAAGTTGTTTTCCAAGTATGGCAAGCCTTCTGAGATTTTCATCAATAAGGACAGGGGCTTTGGATTCATTAGACTGGTAAGTAGCATGTTCAAGTGATTAAACTCCAGGATCTAAGATGGTTAGTGGTCTTATGTTGATATGAGTGTACTCTCATGTAATCTCATGTGTATGAGCCCCAGTTTCAGGCTTTGCAGGAGGCATACACTTCTGATAAGACTAATCAACATTGGACCACTTTTGTTAGAAAAATATACTTTGATTTTAGGTTGATCTATTGTTCAGACCATAGAATGTATGTGTGATGTACTTAGGATATGTTGTCATTTCATTGTTTTCAACCAACAGGAGACAAAAACCGTTGCAGATATTGCTAAAGCAGAGCTTGATGACACCAATTTCAGAGGCAGACAGCTGCGTGTGCGATTTGCAACACATGGTGCTGCTCTAACTGTGAAGAATCTGCCACAATTCATATCCAATGAGCTCCTGGAAGAGGCTTTCTCAGTTTTCGGCCAGATTGAAAGGGCCATAGTTATAGTGGATGACAGGGGGAGACCTACAGGGAAAGGAATCGTGGAGTACACTGCTAAGCCTGCTGCGAGGAAGGCTCTGGATAGGTGTGCTGATGGAGCCTTTCTCTTGACCGCGTAAGTAATTGGCTAAAAATGTATGAAGCAGGAGCAATGTTTGTTTTATTAAATGCGGTTGATGTAACTTTCTCAAACGGAGGGTTTATGCTGGAAATAAATAAAACGTTGCCTTCCAGATTTCCTAGGCCAGTGACAGTGGAGCCAATGGAGCAGTTTGATGAGGATGAGGGGCTGCCAGAGAAGATTGTCAACAAAAACCAGCAGTTTCACAAGTTAGTCAACATGGTTTCAATCAAATTCTATTGTTTATACTTTCTCGTATGCAGTACTATTTGATCATTTAATGACTGTTGGATAGATGATTCACTTACTTAAACAAATGTATTGTTTTCGAAGTCGTCTTTGTGTTGTCGCTTTGGATAAAGGCGTCTGCTAAATGCCGTAAATGTAAATTTAAAGTTTGATTAGTTCTACTAGGTCTTTTTATACCACACTGGTCTTGTGACGCCACTTCACACTTAATTCAGCTTTTTGGGTACAACAATCACATACACATGCTGACATGAAAATGGGTACAATCCACATGTTGTTTTGACGTTGACTTAAATTTCTTCCCAAAGGGAGCGTGAGCAGCCTCCACGGTTTGCCCAGCCTGGGACTTTTGAGTATGAGTATGCCATGCGCTGGAAGGCCCTGATGGACATGGAGAAGCAACAGTATGAGCAGGTGGATCGGAACATCAAGGAGGCTCAGGAGAAGCTGGAGGCTGAAATGGAAGCAGCCAGACATGAACACCAGGTTGTGCTGATGAGGCAGGGTGCGTATGGTTTAGTCTACAGACACCTGAACAACCCTGTTGAAAGGCATTCCATGTTCACGTTCTCCAGTGGTCAGTGTGCATCCGACTGCTTCATGCCACAGGTGCTACTGGTGCCTGAGTGCCATAATCATTAGTGGGCTTGCTTCAGCAATTATACTAATTTTGCTTATTTCTGTTGTTCCTATGCTTGCGAAAGCTTTCAACTTCTGAAATGTTTACTGCAGCTTTATTGCCCTGTCATAGCTATTTTCCATTTAAAGTGTTCTACCATAGGTTTTTATTCAAATTTCAGACAGCCTCCTATTGACCCACTTTGATGCAGTTCACAGTTTAATGTTGACTTGACGACGATAGCATTTTGTGGTGAAGGTCTTTTATGGGGATTACTAACAGAGGGTCATCTCATTCCAGACCTGCTGAGGCGTCAGGAGGAGCTCAGGAGAATGGAGGAGCTCCATAACCAGGAGATGCAGAAGCGGAAGCAGATGGAGCTGCGCCAAGAAGAAGAGCGGCGTAGGAGAGAGGAGGAGATGAGGATGCACAATGAGGAGATCATGAGGAGGCAGCAGGAGTTCAAAGGAAACTTACCTGGAAATGTGAGTCTTTGCCTAATGGTGTGTTAGGACAAAGTAATATGGCACCCCGCTTAGTCATTATCTGATATGTGGATTCTTCCTTCTTTTTAATTCACGACACAGTAGCTAGACTCCCCAAGGCTATTTGTAAAACTTCCTGCCTTTCAGTATTGGGGGGGCTTACATTTAGTGTGTGTGTGTGTGTGTGTGTGTATATATATAAAAATATATTTTTTCTAATGTGTTTTTTCTTCTCTTTTCCTTAACAACTTAGAGGGAGCAGGAGATTAGGATGCACATGGCTGGTAAGTTTTCATTTAATGTTTGGTATTCATTTGGCTATATGAAGGCACTGTGCTAACATGTTACATGTATTTTGTTTGTCTCATGCACTGTTTATTTGATTGATGCAGGTCAAGGAATGCCAATGAACAGAAACTCAATGGGGGGCAACGCTGCGCCCGCTGGAGCTGCCAACATGCCAGCTGAGAACACCCCTTTGATGGTAATGTCATAGACCAGGCTATGTGGATAGGAACTAAAACATTTGCCCAACAACATATTTAAACAAATTCAATATCATTCTCCTGAAATATTCACAGAATTTGACTCCAGTGTTCAGTTTGGTTTGCACCAGTGATGCTGAAAATGTTCAATGGATTTGAATAGACAGAATAACCAAAATGTTATTTTTTACATGGCTAAGTATTGACCATTCCCCAAATTAATCTATCCATTATTTAACTTGATGCTGGAGAAAATATGTGAATCTCTAGTTAATGGGATGCCTCTAAATGGCCTTTCAAACGGCACTTTCATGACATGTTCTTTCTTTGTCTTTTGTCTCCAGCAGGGGGCAGGAAACAACAATATGCCTGGAGGAGGAGGAGGAGGAGGTGGTGGAGGAGGAGGCCAGGCTGGCTTTCCAAGAGGTCCCCCAGGTCCTGCTGATTTTGGGGCTAATAAGCGACGCAGATTCTGAGGCCTTTCACACTTTTTTTACTTATCAAACTGTACTATATTTTAAAGCTCACACATGGAATATTACTTTTTATGTACTGTGAATTGTATGGGGAACATTTTGACATTTGTTGGAACTAGTTTTCAGTATTACTGTGTTACTTAAGAGATTGCATTTTCATATTTCAGATGGAAACTGCTTCTGTATAGGCTTTCTTTTTTTTATTCCTCAAAACAACGTACTTTTATATAGGATTAGTAATACATGTTTGTCATATTCATTCTCTCTCAGCCTTTCTGAAAAGCTTTAAAAATAAATTCTTAATTCCATGGAATGGGTTTGATGTCTTTTTAGTTTTTTTACTGTTGAATTGTGAGTTCCAGAATTTCAGTCCTAAATTATAATAGTGCCACTGACCTACTGAGTCATGAGCAGCTGTTAAGCTTGAAATGTAGTTCTATTAGGCTTTGTCGACTTGTTTCATCAATCCAGTATCTCAGAAAAGTCTTGGAATGACTGGTGCTTCTTAGTTGAAGCTTGGACTAGACTGGTGCATCAGTTGAGGCGGAAATCCAGTCTAATAGAGGTACTGATTAAGCAGTTGAAGTTGTGACTTTCCATGGGCATGTTTCGTTAAAGGATCAAGGATGCAAATTGGGTAGAGACAATTATGGCAGATTAGTGTGTCCCCTCCAGTGGTTGTGGTGATATATGGCCGAGTACCTTTCATACAGTGCATTCGGAAAGTATTAAGATCCCTTAACTTTTTCCACATTTTGTTGTGTTACAGCCTTATTCTGCACCTGAGCAAGTTTATAATGGTATACTCTAAGGGGCTGATCACTTAACCAAACCAGGTATTTCACTAATTATTTTTTAATAATTATCCAGAATGTTTTACATTTGTATTTTCACTTTGATGATGAGGGTTATAATGTGTACATACAGCTCAAAAAAGTTAGATTTGATTTATTTTAATTTCCAGGGTGTAATGTGACAAAAGGTAAAGATTTCACTGGGTATGATGACTTTCTATAGGCACTATACATAAGTATTCAGACCCTTTGCTATGACACTTGAAATTGAGCTCAGGTGCATCCTGTTTCCATTGATCATCCTTGAGATGTTTCTACGACTTGATTGGAGTCGACCTGTGGTAAATTCAATTGATTGGACATGATTTGGATCGGTGGGGGGGGGGGGGGGGGGGGACATGGGAGACTAGTCAGGGTCGAGGGAAAGATGAACGGAGCAAAGTACAGAGAAATCCTTGATAACCTGCTCAGGACCTCAGACTGGGGCAAAGATTCACCTTGAACAGGACAATGACCCTAAGTACACAGCCAAGACAATGAAGGAGTGGCTTCGAGAAAAGTCTCTGAATGTCCTTGAGTGGCCCGGACTTGAACCTGATTGAACATCTCTGGAGAGACCTGAAAATAGCCCTGCACTGACGCTACCCATCCAACCTGACAGCTTGAGAGAATCTGCAGAGGAGGATGGGAGAAACCCCCACCAAATACAGGTGTGCCAAGCTTGTAGCGTCATACCCAAAAAGACTTGAGGCTGTAATCGCTGCCAAAGGTGGTTCAAAAAGTACTGAGTAAAGGGTCTGAATACTTATGTAGATGTGATCTCAGATTTTTATTTTTAATAAATTAGCAAACATTTCTAGACCTGTTTTTGCTTTGTCATTATGGGGTATTGTGTGTAGATGTGTTGTGTTGATGGGGTGGTGAGTGAATTGAATCCATTTTAGAATAAGGCTGTAACATAACAAAATGGAAAAAGTGGAGGGGTCTGAATACTTTCCAAATGCACTGTATATTGCAACTTCTTGGCTAAGATCGTAGAAAAATAGGTGCATTACTCAAGCAACCATGGAATGCATTACTTGCCAGCAACGTGGAACCATGATTTTCCTCTTTATAAGAACAGTTAACAAGTGTACAGTAAACAACGTCTCCCACGAGTGATGTAGCGCCCCTCTATGGCACTCTGGTTGTCTGTTTTATCGTGCTGTGTCGCCGTTGCGCATAAGGTTTTCTCTCCCTGCGATCACCTTCTGTGACCAAAGAGAACAGTTATTTGGGCGCCATTAGGCTACTATCATTATAAGACGCCTTCACTTCAAACACAAATTTCAACAATAGGCTGAGACAAAACATTTGAACAGGCAAATCATTTGGCTACAAATGCGACTGGCTATAAACCTGTTACAACTCTGGTGTCCGTTGATATAGACCAAGTTTCGGCATTAAATTATGCTGCGTAACAGACTTCACTCACAAAATATTCTTCCAAAATTACCTCGAAATTCCTAAACAATCTCTATGGAACGGATTAGGTTGTCAATTCTTTTCTCTACTATCCCAGTGGTGTCAGAGAAAAAGCGTGTGACATAAGAACGGACCGACAGCCCTCAAAGGTTTGAACCTGGGGGCGACCAAGGATCTTTTCTTGCGCAGAATTGATGCACTCGAACATAAGGAAATTCGACTTGGTGTGATAACCAACCAATGGGCTTCGCAGGAATATGTACACGTAACTTCAACCACCAATGAGTTTGTTGGAAGGGCGGGTATTGTTCCCCCTTCTTGAATCATATAACCTCGAAACGTCTGGCCCTGTAGTTCAGCAAGAGGTGCTTGATTGGGTGAAGCGTGCTCAGGGCAGTGTAGTACAGTAGATCTAGCTTATAGCTAGCGACTTCTCGGGAACATACAACACAGTGGTTGAGTCACAATGTTGAGGTGTAAAATCATGTGGAAGAGGCTGGCACCCCTCGCCCGAGCCTCCTCGACTTTGTGCCGGCAAAATGCAAGAAGAGCAGGCAAGTAGAGCTGCTGCGTGGCTGGTCTTTAGCTTACTGTAGAGTACTAGAAGTGCAACCCGCTAGCTAGCTACAGTGTCAGTGACATTTGCAGGTTAGGTAGCTAGCTCAGCTAGCATGTCTTTCAAAGAGCACCAATGAATTCCTCATGCACATAGGCACCACGTCAACATATGCAGCTCACCCTGTTATTAAGTGAATATTATCGGGCTAGCTGACACTGACAATATTAGACACGTGCAGTAAATGCAATTTGTACAGCTTTTCTTGCTAGCGCGTAGGTTATTGACAGCTGGTCTTTACAAGTAAACACAGGTCTAAACTCATTTGGAGGGTCATGAGTTATACAAACCTGAATCTCCTAAAAACGTTAGGAGGAAAAAAATCGTACATAACTAGATGTGGTCTTTTCATTTATATGACAGGGTTAGTTAGCTACATAACTGTCGTGGCCGAACCAACCTCCCCCTATTTGAAGTCTGCCAGCCCAAGGTCGTTGCTAGAACCGCATGTACAGTGGCTAGCTACGTGACAGTACATAGTCACATCCCATTTTCACTGGAGTGTCAGTAGTGCAGTATTTGGCTAGTTAGTTAGATGTTGGAAGCAAAAGTTCTTTTGAGTATCTACCGAGTAGTATGGCCTTTATATGGGGGCTGTCGGTATCTCAATGAGATTCAAATACAAGGGCTGCCAAACACTTCTCATGCATAATTCACTACCTGATGCATGAGTTTCTTTAGATTAGCTCGCCATCGAAATTATCGTCCATCAGGTGTGGGCATAAACTAATTGCCTCCACCCTTTGTGGGCGGAATGGGAGGTACCTGAGAGGTACACGGATACGTGATGATGTTTGGGTAACTGAGGTGCAATAGGAAATCATGTGTAACTGTAGTTTACCCACTGTAAAATTAATCAAATTATTATTAAAACCATAATCAACAATCAAAGATACTGCAACATATTTTTACCGATCACAGTAACAGGGGTTTACACTATGCTTTTCAAAAGTATGTTTTCACTTCACTAACTCAGGTATCACTGTCCTTACAGTGGTACAGGTCCCATACAGGTTATTTATGAATAGCCTAGTCAAGCCTTCTTCAACAGCGTGTGGATCAAAGTTAAAGATCCTTATTGATTGATTACAGTGTTGAACAATGAGAGAAGACCAACGTTGGTTCCACAAGCCCACATGTCCTCAGAAGCTCCAAAGGGTGGGGGGGACAACAATCTATATTACCTCCTGGTAGGAGCAACCTGCCTTGGCGGAGCAGCGTATGTAAGTATCATGCCAGTTGCTTTCAGTATGGTCCACTTTAGTCTCAGTGCATTATAGGCCTCATGACTTGTCAACTGCAAAATCGAAATCATTTCAGTTGAGCATTTGTTTGTGTTAGCACTGTGAATCCTATTTTGTTGTGAGGTTTATCTCTGTTAAGTGTACACAGATTGTGATCAAGCGTGCAAAGATACTGAACACCTCCAGGTCGTTGACTGGATCATAGTTGAGATGGCCGTATTGGTCAATGGTAGCCAATGGTAGCATGTCATTTCAGCACTTCAATGTCTCAACTTTGGGCATCATCTTATCTGCATTTGATGTCTTTTGGGTTTTGGCCAGAACAGTGTGTGGGTCACTCTATTAATGATTGCATATGGACTTTATTCAAGGGACTGGAACCATTCTTGATGCAATTGCCCTCTTGCCTAGACTATTCAAAAAACCATTTGACTGAGAGCTTTGAGATGTTGGGCTCTGGATTTCTGAATGGCAAATGGAATAATTTAAAATGTAAGACATTTTGCAAAATAATTGAAGGTGTATGTTTTATATTTTCACAGGGTTACTCCACCCTCAGCGGAGACAAACAGAGGTATCAGGAACGAATTGAAGAAATTGCATCCAGGCCAAATAAGCCAGCCACAGAACAACAAAACACATACCTACAGACAGAGTCCCCAGGTGAGGACTGAAATGTTGTCCATTCCGTTTAATGAGTGTCTTCAACCTCACTGCCACCAGTTTTGCACAATACAGTGCATTCGGAAAGTATTCAGACCCCTTCACTTTTCCACATTTTGATATGTTACAGCCTTATTCCAAAAAGGATTATTCATTTTTTTCCTCAATCTACACACAATACCCTGTAATGACAAAGCAAAAACAGGTTTTTAGAAATGTTTGCTAATTTATTAAAAATAAAAACATTTACATAAGTATTCAGACCCTTTACTCAGTACTTTGTTGAACCACCTTTAGCAGCGATTACAGCCTCAAGTCTTCTTGGGTATGACACTACAAGCTTTGCACACCTGTATTTGGGGAATTTTTCCCATTCTTCTCTGCAGATCCTCTCAAGCGCTGTCAGGTTGGATGGGGAGCGTTGGTGCACAGCCATTTTCAGGTCTCTCCAGAGATGTTTGGTCGGGTTCAAGTCCGGGCTCTGGCTAGGCCACTCAGAGACTTGTCTCGAAGCCACTCCTGTGTTGGCTTGGCTGTGTGCTTAGGGTTAGGGTTAAGGTTAGGGTTAGGGTCGTTGAAAAAGTGAAGGTGTCTGAATACTTTCCGAATGCACTGTATATGATGTACCTTTAGGCTATGATGTACCTTTAGGCTACCTTTAGGCTATGATGTACCTTTAGGCTATGATGTACCTTTAGGCTACCTTTAGGCTATGATGTACCTTTAGGCTATGATGTACCTTTAGGCTATTGCTTGCATAACCTGCGTACTAGTCAATCAGTCTATTTTAAATTCTTATATTTTGTCAGTTTAATGAAAATGACCCCCCTTGATGTGCATCTTGTGTTTTTCCAGTTGAAGGAGCTGCTGAAACCCCAAATGGTGAGTTTATCTTCACTTGGTTATCAGAGCAATTCGTTTCGTAACCCCCCCCCCCCACACACACACACACACACACACACACTCACACACACACACTCATGCCCATGTCCATTAACCAATAGTTCCTCTTGCAAGGATGTGCATCATGGTATAACTTTGATAGTAGAAATCCATAGGCAAGAATATGTTGTCTGAATGTAAGTAATAGTGTTCCAGATTAAATACATATAATGCCCCCTGAACTTCGTTTATAGAACTATTTCTTAGGAAGGTTGTGTTGTAACCATCAACAGTTTTTCAAAACCATGAAATCCTTCACATGTTATGCTTGTTATTACTGTAATGTTGTAACACAGGACAATCACCACCAGGGGGCATAGGCATTGATGCCTTGATATCTTATCTCTATGCATTTGGATGGTTGATTTTTTTTTAATGGTGGTCTTTCAGATGCTCCTGAAAATATATACTTTCTATATACTGATTACCTGTTACATTACATCAATGTTACAGTTGTTTAATGCAACTTTAGTTGCATTAACTTTAGTTGTTAGTACTAGAGTCAATGGTTCTTGAAAGGTAAAGCTAACACGAAAGTCTGAATATTGTTTTACCTGTCTATTGCGTCATGCTTTTCCTTACCATTTTGACACAGCCATAGTTTAGTGTCCTACACTTGCCAAGTTGCCTTCACTTTGCTGAGCTTGATCCTTTAAGTTTGGTCACCCTTGCAGTTTGAGCAGTTTCACCAAACCTAGCAGTTTAAGCATGGTGGAAGGCCTGAAGACAGTAATACATATTGACTTTATATGTGATCTCTCACCATGAAGAGCCATCTGAGCAGGGCTCTGAACCTTTAGCAGCTGAGAGCGAAGCCCCGCTTTCAGCTGAGGAGACGAGCCCCCCAACCACTCCAGAGGAACCTGCCCTCAGTGAAACAGCGGAACTGTCTTCAGGTTCTATATATAGATTATTTATCCATACACACATATGCATACCTTATGTCATGTCTGGAAATTCCAAAACCATTCACACTCCCGTTGTGTGTAAAGGTTATGTTCTGAGGCTGAGAAATATGTTAGTCGTCTTTGTCCAGACTGCATTTCCTATGAGTGTTGCATGTGACATGGGGCTGTGTCTTGTTGCTAATAAACCTTCTGTCCTTACCGTCGCATGAGGCATCTCTCTTTCTCTGTTAAACCTCCTCCTGAAGTGACTTCCCATCTGCATGTTTCCAAAGCACAGATGATTTCATGCTTACTCCTCTGCAAGTACGTGTTCTCTCAAACTTGGATGGACTGATAGAACGCCCTTGATATACCATGCATTCATCTGACCTTGTTCTGTGACTGCACATCTGTCTTGCACTTCTGGAACTCCACTAACATGCCCTGGCCACCATACCATGTCCTTGAATTGACTGATTATTTCACTGTAAAGTGATTATAAAAATGGGATGTGACAGTGATGAAGATAATGGCAGGTTGGTGGGGGCACAGTCTCTGGAGTTTGCCGGACTGCTACATGTGGATGTCTGTCGGTGGATGAAATACCTTTGCCGCATGTTTGTGATTGTGAATGGATGCCTTCCCGTCTCACATGTTCTGTGATGTCACACACTCAAACTTTATTCAAACTTTATTTTTATCTTGACTAACACCACCTAACCATTTGTCCTCTCTTGCTGTAGAACTGTTCTGTGTTTAAACTGCATTTTGTGTCTCTTGGGTTATGTTTTGCCCTGATGTTCTGGGTTTACTAATGGAGGGAAGCAGCTCTTGCATTTACAGTTGACCTCACTCTAGTGTAGTTTGACCGGCATACCTCGCATCAAATGGAGATCAGAAAGGCAGCAGACATTTTCTCAAGTATTGAGTTTTTCCCCCCCCCCTCTACTGAACCATGCCTGCTGACAGAGATTGCCCCTGATACAGAAGCTGCTCCTGCGGAAACCCCAGAATACACCCCTATTCCTGAAGGTGAGAGTGATAAGAGTTGGTGGAAGAGAACACCCCTTTTTAGTAGAATAAATGCTTGATCTAAAGCATTGTCATCTGCAATACATCCCTGCTGCTGAGGAGTATTAAAACTCCAGAAAAGTTGAAGACATCATTTTTGTTCTTTTACTTTTGATGTGAGGAAGCCTTTTAAATGAATTTGGTAAATACATAGAAACCTCCCCTGAAGTCACTGCTGTGGAACCATCTGAACCTCCCTCCACTCCAGAAGCTGAGATTGGTAAGCTTACATGGATCAAGAAGACCCCCCCCCCCCTCCTCCTCCTTTAGGTCTTTAATGAAGAGTTTACTCTAAATATGGACGATGGATTACCCCCACAGCACCTGAATCTGTGGTAGAACCAACTTCTGAAGAACCAGCAGAGAAGCCTGCTGCACCTTCAGAAGAGAGTGGTAAGATCAGATACTGTGAAGAATGGAAGTTTCCACATCTCTATTCGAACCAAAATGGAGAGAGTTTTTATTTATTTAAATGTTATTAAAATGGCCTCCTGCCAACAGAAGTGGCACCTGCAGCTGAATCCGTCCCTGAAGAATCACTGGAGCAGCCAAGTACTCCAACTCAGAGTGGTAAGAGGTCCTTCCAAAGAAGATGAAGTCTTTTTTTTTTTGGTGCACTTAATAGTGAAATAAATAAAGCGTTATTTAAATGCTGCCATTGTGCTAACAGAGCCAGAACCCTCATCTGAACCGTCCCCTGCAGAGCTTACAGAACCTGCTGCGCCTGTTGTGGAGAGTGGTAAGCACTCAGACCAGTGCAGATGTCCCCACTTATTTTCAATGATCACATTTAGATTTTTGTTCTTCATCGCTTAATGCTCCGGTTGTACTAACAGAATCTACAGCAGTAGCAGAAATCCCCCCTGCAGAATCAGCAGAGCCTCAATCTACGACTGTGACCGAGAGTGGTAAGACCTGAGTCCAGCCTCAGCTGGAATGGGAGTGGGCAGACAACACAGCAATGTTTTTTTCCCCCCTAGAAACACGATACTGTTACCTGCAACACATCTTTCTCCTTTTTATTTGTTCATTCACTTTTGATGGTTACCTCGATTTCATTTTTTCCTCTCCTGTTAAGGTTACTTGTGCTAAATCTTTAGTTCCCTGTAACGCTAAGTGATAAGTTCTTACACATGGATGGATGTTGCCTTGACCTTATTCTACTCTCTTTTTCCTCTAAGGTTACTTTGCTGAAGTATTTGGTCACTGTACGGCTAAACCATAAACTCCCACACATGGTTCTAGTCGCCTTTTTACAGCAGGATGATGAAGCATGTTGGGGGATTGAGCTCACAGTATAGTAGGAGATCATGCAGTGATGTTACCTCTCTTTACTGTTCCAGCTCCAGCAGTGGAACCTACTACCGTCTCTGCCCCTGAGGTCCCTGCACTCCCAGAGTTCCCCTCACACGCCCCCTACCTCTTGATTGGCGGAGGCACAGCCTCTTTTGCTGCTGCTCGCTCCATTCGAGCCAGGGACCCAGGAGCCAGGGTCAGTGTGCCTCTGCTGTTGATCTAGTAGTCATGGCTCGGATGTAGATGAATTAGATCTACTGTATTTAGCTCCTGTCCTAATACTTGTGTTTGCTCTGATGATCTGTCTACAGGTGTTGATTATCACTGATGAACCAGACCTTCCGTACATGAGGCCTCCTCTCTCCAAGGAGCTCTGGTTCTCAGATGACCCCAGTGTGACTGACACCCTGCGTTTCAAACAGTGGAATGGCAAGGAGAGGAGGTGTGGTTACGCCCCACAACCAAGCTTGCATTCTCATGAGGGTCACTATCTATTGCAATGTTCTTGTATTAATACTTTTTGTTTTTTTTTCTCGTCAGCATCTACTTTCAGCCTCCCTCCTTCTACGTCAGTCCCCAGGAGTTGGAGAAAGTGGAGAATGGGGGAGTGGCTGTGATGACTGGGAAAAAGGTTGGTCCTTTCTTTTTAATTATAAGACATTCACAACCGTTTTTGATTTCGCGTACAGGTACTTTTACCAAAGTATTTATTTGACAGAAATCTCTCTCTTCCCCAGGTTGTACACATGGATGTGAGAGGAAACAAAGTGAGACTGAGTGACGACACTGAGATCTCCTATGAGAAGTGCCTGATCGCCACAGGTCAGCCACTATGAGAATAGCCATCCAATTAACCTACTGGTTCACTTCTGACGAGATTGAATAGCAGTTGATTTGAGCTTTTCTCCTTAGGTGGTATCCCAAGGAATCTGCAAGTGATTGAGAGAGCTGGAGAAGAAGTGACAAACAGGACGACACTGTTCAGGAAGGTGCGTATACTCTTATGTTGAAGGACAAAAACTCAAGTTTACACTTCAATAAATATAATGTTAGTTTCTGCTATGCTGAGGGACTGCACAGCTGACTTCAAAATATGTTGTGTGTGTAAGGGGAGCCACCAGGGGGAGCCTTTGGTCCTGAGTCATGACACCTCGATTTTCAAAGGAGAACCTGAATTACATATGTACTGTAATTCAATGTAGATGTGAATATATAATCTTTATTGTCCTAAATGGCAGAAACGATAATATTGTAGCCTAAGATTATGTTAGTGAGTATGTAGATTTAAAGTAAATAATTTGTGTACCCTGTGTAAACATGAATTTGCTTTTATCCCAAGGTTGAGGACTTCAAAGCGTTGGACAAGGTCTCCAGAGACATCAAGTCCATCACCATAATAGGAGGAGGCTTCTTGGGGAGTGAGCTGGCCTGTGCCCTGGGCAGGAGATGTAAGATCACTGTCTGAATTGAGGAACAAATGACTTGATGGCACTATGACTAAACTGACCAGGGAAGGCTGGTGGAGGTGGAAATCGGAGGACGGGCTCATTGTAATGCCTCCGATTTTGACCTTCACCAACCTCCACTGAAACTGACACATAAATTTAAAAAAAATAAAATAATATATATATATATATATATGTATATGCCATTTAGCAGACGCTTTTATCCAAAGTGACTTACATTGCAGTGAGTGCATACATTTTTCAGTATAAATGGTCCCAGCGGGACCAGCTACCACAGTGTGATCCCCCATTGTAAAGTGTCTGTCCATCCTCTTTCTCCTTCCCAGCGAATGAGACTGAGCTGGAGGTGGTCCAGATGTTCCCAGAAAAGGGTAACATGGGAAAGGTCCTGCCTGAGTATCTGAGCAACTGGACAACAGAAAAAGTCAAAAGCGGTAAAGAGATGTGCCCCTTAGTCCTCTCCATACTGTATGGAATAGCCTTTTCTCAATTGTTAGGAACACGACTCCTCTCCTCCGTCCTCTCCTCGCGCATTGGAGGATAAGATTTAGGTTCCTCCCCTTACATATTCTCCTCCAATATTTATTTTTTTATGAATGAAGCGAGTGGAGGGCGGAGGACAGAATGCGAAGGCTTATGTCTCCGTAGGAGTCTCTGCTGCCATGTAGAAGTTGCTGAGTCGCCCAGTTTGAACATGTCGTTGCACTTTTTCTTCTGGTCCCCTTTCCAGAGGGAGTCCGGGTGATCACAGAGGCGTTGGTGAAAGGGGTGAGCTTCAACGGTGACCAAGTGGAGATTAAACTCAAGGATGGCCGTGTGGTAAGTGGTGATCACAAACATGCGGTTACCAGAATTTAGTGAAGGTTTATTTGGCAATGACTGATCTTCTCCACTTTCCCCACCGTAGGTGAAGACGGACCATGTTGTTGCAGCTGTCGGCCTGGAGCCCAGTGTAGAGCTGGCCAAGTCAGCAGGTCTGGAGGTGGACGCTGACTTTGGGGGCTTTCGGGTCAATGCAGAGCTGCAGGCTAGGTCCAATATATGGGTGGTAAGTACAACTGGGGTTGAATTCATATGGTTGTATTTAATGTTTTATTTGGGGGGGGCTAGTTTATTTTCAATTGAAGGGTCACAATTTCTCCCACTGAAGGATAGATATAATATGTCTATCCTATAATATTCATGAATTGAATTTCCAGCGTGATAATAGTTACCCTGATGTGGTTTGATTACATACAGTAGCAAGGCCATTGTTGTGATCCTTTTCTCTTCTGTATAGGCAGGTGATGCTGCATGCTTCTATGACATCAGACTGGGCCGCAGGCGAGTGGAGCATCATGACCATGCGGTCGTGAGTGGCAGGCTGGCTGGGGAGAACATGACCGGAGCCAGCAAACCCTACTGGCATCAGTCCATGTTTTGGTAGGAGTTGAAACTCATTAATTTATATTCCCTGCCAGTAGCCGTCTGTGACTCGTCCCGCCTCTGACCCTGTGCTCTCACTTCCAATTGTGTCCCACAGGAGTGATCTGGGGCCTGATGTGGGCTATGAGGCCATTGGGATCGTGGACAGTAGCCTTCCAACAGTAGGAGTGTTTGCCAAAGCCACTGCCAAAGACACACCTAGAGCTGCTACAGAGAAGTCAGGTATGACACTGCTCCACTACCTGTTGAGCTACTGTATAGTCAACACAATCTGGGTTCTACTCATGGACCTGTGTGCTTTTCAAAATGTTCCTAAAAAGTCAGTTGATTTTAAGACTATCCTGGCTTATTTGGTGTAGGAACGGGGATCCGTTCAGAGAGTGAGACTGAGGCAGTGGCCAGTAGCCCTGTGGCCTCCTCCACCCCAGCCCCCGCTCCCGTACCCCACCAGAAGGACGACTATGGCAAAGGAGTGATCTTCTATCTGCGAGACAAAGTGGTCGTGGGCATTATCCTGTGGAACGTGTTTAACAGAATGCCCATTGCTAGGAAGGTGAGCACAGAGGAGGAGAGATCCTATTTGTTTCTCTCAATGTAAAAAATGTGAAATGGAAAAACTGATTTCGTTTCTTTTGCATTTTGTCTGCAGATCATTAAAGATGGCGAGGAGCATGCAGATCTGAATGAAGTGGCTAAGCTCTTCAACATTCATGAGGACTGAATCTAATCTGGGGAGGATGAGGCTGAGCCTATGCTGGGAGACATGAGCTGTCACTACTCATAAAGGCTTTGAACTTTCACAGTCATTGCCAGGCTTTGACAGACCCAACTGATGAAGCACTTGATACAAAAGGGAGAATCTCTGGACACACATCTGCTCTGTACATCACTGGGATATTTCCATATGTTTGTAATTTGTATCGGATGCTTCTGTTTTTTTTCTATTCAAGATCTAAATGTTCAGTCTCTCTCTCGTATGAATGCAGCCTTCACCCCAGAAATATACATGTTACATATTGTGATCAAGGTTTGAAATTGTCCATCCCCCACAATTGTCCATACGGTTTTACCAGCCCAACAACGTACTACTGGTATATGGATGTTTTTCTCAGTGTGATCCAAGCAGCTCCTTATGGAAAAGGCTGCAATAAAAATATTTTTAAAATCACAATTTGAATTATTCTGTGCCAATGTGATCACTGCTAATAACACAGCCCCATTAGCACTGTAACATTTTACCCTGGTTTATAATGTCATGTTTACTCACCCTTACTGACGTTTTCTAGTTTCAAGCCTTTTTAGTAAGTGAAGCTCAGATATCTAGTCTTCAGTCTTTGCTACAGTTCACTGGAAAGGTTGAGAAGTGGTTTGGTTGAACAAAAGATACATTTCCAACTGTCACAAACCTGCCTTCACTGCTCCCACATTCGCTGAATGTGATTAGGATTTCCTGCTGTGGGTGTTCATGTTAAATTGCCTTGGCCATCCTCAGAGTCGATGGGAACAGACAGTCCTGTGAACAGGGCATCTGACCTGTGTGGGCTTGTAGTGTACTGAGGCACTCACTGAGAAAGTAGGTCTGAATGCTCTGAAGAAAACTACCACATTAAAATTAAGGCTGGCCTACTTCTCCACTATAGACCTGGAAATGCTTTTACAGAAAACATACTGAATTGTTTTAATAATATGTCTGATCCTTAGACAGTAAACCTCTCAGATACAGTAGATCCCCTGTGGGAGATTTAAAGCATCTTACATGTGAGGCAGTGGTCTTACACGTGTGGGGTATAGCTTCCATGATGTTAAGGTATTCTGCCTTATTATAAAAAGCAGAAAAATGCATGAAATGTATTGCTTAAGGATGTCTTTTACTATCAATTTGTACCTCATAGATATAAAAATGTGTCTGTGTTTAAAGAGACTAAAGTAATTAACATATGAACTGACAACTCACTACTTTGAGTAAGAAGTTAATTGACTAATAGAGGCAAGATTGAAATTACTCATATTATGGAAAATAACTGCCCCTTTTAAAATTGATCACCTTAAGAGAACTTTCCTTTGTTAACAATTGTCTGTCCCCTATTCTTCCCATTGTCTGCTTAACTGCCTTGATTATCCCTCACTTCATGGCTTACAGATTTCTTTGTTGCAATTATCTTTCTCCCTCAATCAGAAATGTTGTTGGACTTAATCATACTTCCATTATTAATATTATTATTATGTTCTATTCAGTCATAAAGGGGAATGGGGGGGGGGGTTACATTTTCTATTTAGATGTTTTTGTTTTATTTCTTGTGAAAAGAGCTGATTTATTTGAAAGATAACACCTTTTGTGTGAATCCACTGTGTTCATTAAAGTCTAAAGCTATCATGAGCTCAAAAGGCTAAAAGTAAATTAGGGCCAAAAGTATGTGCTGAAAAATTACAAATGCTGCTGTCTCTTTAAATATTCCTACTGTAATTCCTGGAGCATGCATGTGGCCATAAAAAAGAGATAATGTTTGTGGTCCTCTACACAAACACTGGCATAGCAAAACCTCCCCTGACTTTGAATTATAGAGAGGCATTTAAAAAGAAAATGTATTTAAGCTTTATTTATTCAGGGAAACCTGACTGAGACCAGATTCTCTTTTACAGCAGGGACCTGATTTACAAAGATCAAAGTACAAATAAATAAAACAAAACAAATATCCAATACAAGAACCAGTTACAAACAATACAATACAACAGTTTACATGAATACACTAAGCACACGTACAAACCTCCCCAAACAGATCCTTCACTAAAAATGTGGCTGTTACAACTACAGAGAAAGTGGAAGCTCTGAGGGCTCCATAAGGATTAGTCTGGATAGCGGAAAAAACATCTTGTTCCTCTGCCTCGGTTTACAGGCTTTTCACTGAATTTTATGCATCATAATGATTTTCTCATCAAATGTTCAGCTTCAATGTTTAAAGTTGTTAATGTAGCAGTGCATGCTATCACAAGTGATATGGATGGTATGGGTCTCATCTATCTGCGTTCTACAAGGCAGTTAAGAAGCATCAAATCATTGTCTTTATCTCAAGGTTATAAAGCATTTATGTTGTATTACCGTACGCATTTATTAAAGTTCTCATAATTAACTTATTGTTTATTGTGTAAAACTAGGATGAGACAAACAATGATTTACGGTATGTATGCACATATGTTGGTGGACAAAAACTCAAGCTTACACTACAATAAATGTAATTCACTTCTGACAAGATTGAATAACAGTTGATTTGAGCTTTTCTCCTTAGGTGGTATCCCAAGGAATCTGCAAGTGATTGAGAGAGCTGGAGAAGAAGTGACAAACAGGACGTCACTGTTTAGGAAGGTGCGTATACTCTTATGTTGAAGCACAAAAACTCAAGTTTACACTTCAATAAATATAATGTTAGTTTCTGCTATGCTGAGGGACTGCACAGCTGACTTCAAAATATGTTGTGTGTGTAAGGGGAGCCACCAGGGGGAGCCTTTGGTCCTGAGTCATGACACCTCGGTTTTCAAAGGAGAACCTGAATTACATATGTACTGTAATTCAATGTAGATGTGAATATATAATCTTTATTGTCCTAAATGGAGGAAATGATAATGTTGCCTAAGATTAGTATGTATTAGTATGTATTCCTAAAGACCTCTTCACCTTCCTAAAGACCTCTTCACCCCTACTACCCCCCCTGTACTAACCCTAACCCCAACCCTTGAGACCTCTTCACCCCCACTTCCCCCCTGTACAAGTTCTCTCCTGTTAATAAATAATAATAATAAAAAAAATGCCTTCTGGCATTACGACTGCCAATGGCCCCTGGTGTGTATTTGTTGTAAGTCGCTTTGGATAAAAGCGTCTGCTAAATGCCATAAATGTTATGTAAATGTAAATGTATTTTAACTGGAAGTGAATCATTGTAATCACAATACAAGCACAAACCCAATAGTTATCGCTACCCTGTGTAAACATGAATTTGCTTTATCCCAAGGTTGAGGACTTCAAAGCATTGGATAAGGTATCCAGAGACATCAAGTGCATCACCATAATCGGAGGAGGCTTCTTGGGGAGTGAGCTGGCCTGTGCCCTGGGCAGGAGATGTAAGATCACTGTCTGAACTGAGGAACAAATGACTTGATGGCACTATGACTAAACTGGCACATAGCTACCACAGTGTAATGACCTTGGTTTCCTCTTCTGTACAGGCAGGTGATGCTGCATGCTTCTATGACAGACTGGGCCACAGGCGGGTGGAGCATGATGACCATGCGTGAGTGGCAGGCTGGCTGGGGAGAACATGACCGGAGCCAGCAAACCCTACTGGCATCAGTCCATGTTTTGGTAGGAGTTGAAACTCATTAATTTATATTCCCTGCCAGTAGCCGTCTGTGACTCGTCCCGCCTCTGACCCTGTGCTCTCACTTCCAATTGTGTCCCACAGGAGTGATCTGGGGCCTGATGTGGGCTATGAGGCCATTGGGATTGTGGACAGTAGCCTTCCAACAGTAGGAGTGTTTGCCAAATAGAAAAAAATAAATAATAATCCTTCTTCTAGCATTGTGACTGCCTATTGCCCCTGGTCCGAGCATTGATTACTTTGTCTTATGATGACTGTTGGATAGATGATTCACTTACTTAAACAAATGTATTTATTGTAAGTCACTTTGGATAAAGGCGTCTGCTAAATGCCATAAATGAAATGAAAGCCACGGCCAAGGAGACACCTAGAGCTGCTACAGAGAAGTCAGGTATGACACTGCTCCACTACCTGTTGAGCTACTGTATAGTCAACACAATCTGGGTTCTACTCATGGACCTCTGTATGCTTTTCAAAATGTTCCTAAAAAGTCAGTTGATTTTAAGACTATCCTGGCTTATTTGGTGTAGGAACGGGGATCCGTTCAGAGAGTGAGACTGAGGCAGTGGCCAGTAGCCCTGTGGCCTCCTCCACCCCTGCCCCCGCTCCCGTACCCCACCAGAAGGACGACTATGGCAAAGGAGTGATCTTCTATCTGCGAGACAAAGTGGTCGTGGGCATTATCCTGTGGAACGTGTTTAACAGAATGCCCATTGCTAGGAAGGTGAGCACAGAGGAGGAGAGATCCTATTTGTTTCTCTCAATGTAAAAAATGTGAAATGGAAAAACTGATTGCTTTTCTTTGCATTTTGTCTGCAGATCATTAAAGATGGCGAGGAGCATGCAGATCTGAATGAAGTGGCTAAGCTCTTCAACGTTCATGAGGACTGAATCTAATCTGGGGAGGATGAGGCTGAGCCTATGCTGGGAGACATGAGCTGTCACTACTCATAAAGGCTTTGAACTTTCACAGTCATTGCCAGGCTTTGACAGACCCAACTGATGAAGCACTTGATACAAAAGGGAGAAACTCTGGACACACATCTGCTCTGTAAAAAAAAATGTTTTGATACCAGATCTAAATGTTCAATCACTCTGTCTCATATGAACGCAGCCCTCACCCCAGAACTATAGATGTTACATATTGTGATCAAGGTTTGAAATTGTCCATCCCCAACAATTGTCCATAAAGTTTTACCAGCCCAACAATAAGCTACTGGTATGTGGATGTTTTTCTCAGTGTGATTCAAGCAGCTCATTATGGAAAAGGCTGCAACAAAAATATGTTTCAAATCCCTCAATTTGAATTATTCTGTACAAATGTGAACCCTCCTAATAACAGAACTCATATGGAATGCTAGCCCCATTAGTCCTTAAACATGTTATACTGGTTTAGTCTTTAGTCTTTGGACATTGCTACGGTTCACTGGAAAGGTTGAGAAGTTATTTGGTTGAATAAAAGATGTCCAACTGTCACAAACCTGCCTTCACTGCTCCCACATTTGCTGAATGTGATTGGGATGAGGGCTTGACTCTTTCTGCCGTGGGTGTTCATGTTAAATTGCCTTGGCCATCCTCAGAGTCGATGGGAACAGACAGTCCTGTGAACAGGGCATCTGACCTGTGTGGGCTTGCAGTGTACTGAGGCACTCACTGAGAAAGTAGGTCTGAATGCTCTGAAGAAAACGACCACATTAAAATTAAGGCTGGCCTACTTCTCCACTATAGACCTGGAAATGCTTTTACAGAAAACATACTGCACTGTTTTAATAATATGTCTGATCCTCAGATAGTAAACCTCTCAGGTACAGCAGTTCCCCTATGGGAGAATTAAAGGGTCTTACGTGTAAAGCAAAGGTCTTACACATATAGCTTCCATGTTGCTAAGGTATTCTGCCTTATTATAAAATGCAGAAATGCATGAAATGTATTGCTTAAGGATGTCTTTTACTATCAATTAGTGGTACCTCATAGATATAAAAATGTATCTCTGTGTTCAATGAGACTGAAGTAATTAACCTATGAACTGACAACTCACTGCTTTGAGTTAGAAGTTAATTGACTAATAGAGGGACAACATTGAAATTACTCATACAATGGAAAATGTCTGCCCCTTTTACAATTATCGTAAGAGAACTTTCCTTTGTTAACAATTTTCTGTCCCCTATTCTTCTTCTGCCCCCCTTTGTCTGCTTAACTGCCTTGATTACCCCTCACTTCATGGTTCACATAATTTGTTTCTTCTTTTTGCAATTATCTTTCTCCCTCAATCAAAAATGTTGTTGGACTTTATAAGAATGGAAGTTATTATAATGGAAGTGTGATTATGTTGTATTCAGCAATAAAGAGGAGTGGGGGGACGCACATTTTCTATTTAGATGTTTTAGGTTTATTTCTAGTGAGAAGAACAGATAACACCTTTAGTGTGAATCCCCTGTGCTCATTAAAGTCTAAAGCTATCATGAGCTAAAAACTCTCAAAGTAATTTAGTGCCAAAAGCACTGAGTCCATAAAAATGACTAAAATGCTGCTGTCTCTTTAAATATTCCTGCTGTAATTCCTGGAGCATGTATGTGGCCATAAAAAATAGATAAAGCTTGTGGTCCTCCACACAAACACTGGCATCGCAAAACCTCCCGACTTTGAATTATAGAGAGGCATCATCCTGGATGTTACACTTGCAGAGAAAGTGGAAGCTCAGAGGGCTCCATAAGGATTGGTCTGGGTAGTGGAACAACATCATGTTCCTCTGCCTAGGTTTACAGGCTTTTCACTAAATCTTATGCATCATTATAATTTTCTCATCACATTTTTTTGTTTAATGCTTAGAGTTGATAGCAGAGCATGCTATCACAAGTCCTGTGGATGGTATGGGTCTCATCTGTCTGCGTTCTACAAGGCAGGTAAGAAGCATCAAATCATTGTCTTTATCTTAAGGTTATTAAGCATTTATATTGTATTACCGTACGCACTTATTCAAATTTTCATTATAAACGTCTTGTTTATTGAGTAAAACTAGGATGAGACAAATTACTGATTTATTTGATTTGCATTTATAGTGTGGAATTAATTTAAGACAAACCAACTACTTTTGAAGTGAGAGAAAGTCTTTCATACTTCATACTGTAATAATTGCCTGTAGAAAAATATCAGACGTTTAGTCCTTGACAGGTTAGCATATTCTTAAAGAATGTCTTCCTGTTTCATTTTAAATGTGCCAACAAACATATATATATTTTTTAACAAAATGGGAATAATTGTTGAATAATTGTTTATTTCAACTAGCAGTAAGAGATGTCCTGTATGACGCAGTTAGTTATCCATCCAAATTTTGCAGACTTTTACCCTCCATTAAATATTTATTTTTACAGCAACTCACAATTTAGCTCAACAATTTGACATGATTCTGGGGTTAGTCTAAATCCATCTCCACTAGACAGTAGACAGTTCAAATACTAACAGAGCAAGATCATCCATGAAAGAAAACAGCTGAGTTAATGGGGACAGAGATGTGGTGGAGAGATGATTTTTCCAGTGGATTAGGTTTATAGAGTCTAAATGGGCAAGTCAAATGAGCTGTGGGTCTTCTTACATCACAAAATTGCTCACTTCCGCTGAAGACCCTGTGATTTGTGATAATAAGAACATTACAATTCTATCATCAGAAAAACATTCAACAGTCTGATTGATACTTTCAGTGATAACAGAAAGTATACTCAGTTGACAGTTTTCAAAATATCATGTTTATCATAGTAATGTTTCACCTACATTGCAGTTTTTTTTATAGCTCACCCAGTTCATCACAGACCTTTATCATTGTCATTATCTCATACAGTTGCTCTTCCATACCTTTTCATTGACGTTAAGTAACAACACTACCAATTACACGTTTCCCCCTTCCCATCTTTCAGGCCTGGCTCCTGTAAGGAGATGAAGTTCCCTAGCAAGGCGGTGAGGCCCCCGTCCCCGTCCGACTTCCTGGACAAACTTATGGGACGGACATCTGGGTATGACGCTCGCATCAGACCAAACTTCAAAGGTATTGTGCAATGCAGGGTACAGTGGTGGCCTACTTTTCGCAAAACAGGTGTGTGTAGCTTTACAGAATAAATCAAGGATATGATGTTGTAGCATATATATAAAAAATGTGTGAATTTTGGCAGTATGATAGCTATTTGCTTTGGTAACGCACAATTCCTCCAAGTGTCTGTTAGGAGCTATAAAAAGTGTCATCCTGCTTTGCATGTTTACCCACAGACCTACTTCAGTCTGCTCTCTCTCATCCAGCGAAGCCAGCAGATTCTGTCTGACGTACTTCCTCTCATCCTCATTTCTCATGGGCCACAGTAATCATATATATTTCATACTTGCTCTACATCCCTGAAATGTGTCAGCACATGCAGGGTAAACCTCAGTTGATTGTCTATAAATACACTTCTGTAATTAAAGCAGAATCAATAAATCATACCCTGGGAGAAATGAGATACTGAAATATTTAGAGTGTCAGTAGTTGAGAGAGAAGCACTATACTAATGCGAGTGAATTGGAAAAGACAACACCATTTTATGCTGTCTGTTTATTACTCAATCCATTACAAGACACTTTATGCAGAAGGGAGCGACGCATTCTTAGGCATGGGAAAACAAGACTGTTCACATGTCATCATGGAATCGACTTGACAAGCTCAGTTTTGATTTGACACAAATGCTGCTGCATCCTTTTGATGAAAATGTGAATGAACATTAGCAAAGTTACTGTGTTGACAAAGCGAATACAAATGGTCTGCATTGGAAATGACATGAATGAATGTTTGAGATGGGTGGGTATGTCATGGAGAAAATGTATTTTTCAGGTCCCCCCGTCAATGTCACGATCAACATCTTCATCAACAGCTTTGGATCCATCACTGAAACCACCATGGTGAGGTGCTTTTTCACCCTCATTCATCGTCACCTCTTATTCAAACATTGTTTCTAATGTTATGACCCTCTAATTAACTGTCTTGCAATCAAAACCATAGGACTACCGGCTCAATGTTTTCCTACGGCAACAGTGGAATGACCCGCGGCTGGCGTATAAGGAGTATCCTGATGACTCCCTGGACCTGGACCCTTCCATGTTGGACTCCATCTGGAAGCCTGACCTTTTCTTCGCCAACGAGAAGGGAGCAAACTTTCACGAGGTTACCACGGACAACAAGCTACTGCGCATCTTCCAGAATGGCAATGTCCTCTACAGTATCAGGTGACCTGTGCCCCTCACTGTGTGGAACCTCGAATGATGGGTCCCTGCACTCTGTATCACATAACTGATAAAGACAGATACAGTAGAGATGCTACAGGTTTTTTAGCACTTATTCTTTACATTAAATGTTGGTGTATTTAGTACATTAAGTGTTTTTATATATAATGTTTCTATATATTTCTTATCTCATTGGACCACACAGTCCTCAGTTCAAGGCCAACACACTTTTGCAAAATAAGCTTTTGCTCATGGCAGTGGGGAGGTGAAGCATCTCTTTAAGTGTTCAACCAAATGATGATCATAATGGAATACCTCCAACTTTCTGAATTCAACTTGAAGCCTCAGCCTTCAGAGTGTACATGATGTGCCCACTGCCCAGTTCTGTTCTACCTGTCAGTTCACCCTCTCATTGTGTTCTTCTGTTTCTGTAACACAGGTTGACCCTCATCTTGTCTTGCCCCATGGATTTGAAGAACTTCCCCATGGACAGTCAGACGTGCACTATGCAGCTTGAAAGCTGTGAGTTTTCACTTCCCTCTTTTTATCCGATCACTGCACTTGACTAGACAGTCTGGGGCTGTTGACAGCTTTATAAATAGACACCTATCTCTCTCTCTCTCTATCTCTCTCTCTCTCTCTCTCTCTCTCTCTCTCTCTCTCTCTCTTCTGCAATTGGCTTCCCCATGAATTAAAGGCACACATGTCCCCCCTCCACTTCTCTCTCTTTTGCAGTTGGCTACACCATGAATGACCTGATTTTCCAGTGGTTGGACGTGGCCCCTGTACAGGTGGCTGATGACCTGCAGCTCCCTCAGTTCGTACTGAAAGAGGGGCAAGACCTGGGCTACTGCACCAAGAACTACAACACTGGTAGGTTCTACACTCACCTGTAAGGCTGCACTTTGATCCCATATGAAGGACTCAGGCCTGAATGTTAAACCACCTGACTTCTACCGGCAGGTAAATTCACCTGTATTGAGGTGAAATTCCACCTGGAGAGACAGATGGGTTACTACCTGATCCAGATGTACATTCCCAGCCTGCTCACTGTCATCCTCTCCTGGGTCTCCTTCTGGATCAACATGGATGCTGCGCCCGCTAGAGTGGGCCTTGGTATCACCACGGTGCTCACCATGACAACCCAAAGCTCGGGGTCCAGGGCGTCCCTGCCTAAGGTAAGAGAGATTGCCCGACAGTGATTTTTCATTCTGCTCAGGCGTTGGATGACCAGGATTACCAAGAGACAATCAATCAAACGTGAATTTTGCTCAGTGATGGATTTGAAACAGTGTAAAAAGATACTTAATTTCAGACAATGCCAGCAATCAGTGAACTCCTATGGTGGTGGGAGGCCTCTCTGAAGTGTTTCATCACCATGTTGGAGTTGTTTGATTTGAACAAGTTCTGATAATAATAACAATAATAATAACTCTTATTCGTTTATCGTGTGGGTTGTGTAGGTATCTTATGTGAAGGCCATAGATATCTGGATGGCTGTGTGTCTTCTGTTTGTGTTTGCTGCACTACTGGAGTATGCAGCCGTGAACTTTGTCTCACGACAGCACAAAGAGTTCTTCAGACTGAGGAAAAAGATGAAAGAACAACAGCGCCTGAGACCCGTAAGTACAATCCCCACCGCGACCCAGCCCCTCAGGCTCCCGTCACCTGCTATTTCCCATGCCCAGTTATGCAGGAGCCACAAAATTCAGCTGGCTGTCACGTTCCATGCTTGGAGATCCAGAGAGCACTGACCTGTGCTAAATTCAAGTAATCTTTTTTCTTCCACTGCTGGCTAAAGGTGCCTTCTGCTGCTGAATCCCAAAGAAGTGAGAAGAGTATAAAAGAGTAAACAAACAGAGACAAAACAGAACAACACGTCCTTGTTCATAAAATATTGTATTTATGTAATCGGAAGGTTGGTTTGTCGGTAGTTCCGGATTATTTTAAATCTTGTAAAATGAATCCAACAATTAACACCTCATTAAATGCATGTCTGGTAATGCTCACACTGTTGCGCACTGGAATTACAGCTAAATCTGCTCCAGGTACCGGTAATTCAGTAATAGGTCAAATGATCCCAGGTCTGATCTCAGTTTGAGACCTGTACTCTGTACACTGTTTACTTATTAATGCACCACATTTGGAAAATGTCAGCAGTGATGCATCACTGAATGTTTGTTGAAATCACAGTGCTAAACGTGTGTCTTGGCCAATCAGCAGGGAAGCGGAGAGAGCAAAGTCAAAGGGAACAACCTGCCAGGCAACAACGCTTCCCAGGGGGCCGTGCCCCAGCCGTGCAGCGTCTGTGCCAGGGTAAAAAAAACTATTTCATTTCAAGTGTGCTTTAATGTGTAAACTCCCTCCTGAGTAGTCTCTCAGACAAGCTAAATGTGGTAACTAACAAGGTAGTATAGCTTTGTGATAACCGTCCAATGTCTGACCGTCCTTTCCTGTGAATTCATTGCTAAACACACACACACACACACACACACACACAACCTGGGCTTGCGAACCTTCTCATGCTCTTGAATGTTGTGTTTATCATGCAGGGCGTGCCTATTTGTAATACAGTGAAAATATTGCAATGCCATGAGTGAGCGAATGTTTTGAGGAAACGTTGACCCCCCCTTTTCCTCTCGTGTCTTTATTTAGGAGGAGGAACTGGCACAGAGCCAAGGCCTTTACTTCCCTGGTTATGGAATAGGCCAGGTTATGCAGAACCTGACAGGAGTCGGGCCGGAGATGGATGCCCCCGTCTTTGCTGACCTGCCTCCTGGATTCCTCTTCTATGACATCCGCAGACGCTTTGTAGATCGAGCTAAACGGATCGACACTGTATCCAGAGCTGTATTCCCCCTGAGTTTCCTCATCTTTAATGTCTTCTATTGGGTCACATACAAAGTGTTGCGACATCAAGACAAACAAGCCACTCTGTGACAAACCAGTGTTTCAAGATGCAATACTGAGCTAACTCTCTGAGCTATACTCTCTGAGCAATACTGAGCTAACTCAGCTAAACATTTCACAGACTATGTTCAATCAACTGTGCCATTAAAAATGGTTTTTGACCGCATGTCAGCTCTAACAATTTTTTCATAACAACGAATCTAATATGCTCTAGACAAGTGCCCATGATTTATTTAATTTTCTATGAATTCCAATGGACATGCACATTGCACTAATACTTTAGTCATTGTACTATATTTGTTTAATGTCACAAATGGAGAGATCACAAGCCCAGATAGTAAACCAGGACTGCATGAAAAATGTTTATGGACATGTATAGTATTGTACATTGCCTTTCGAGTAAGTTTTTTGTACTATTATGGACTTCCAGTTTACTGGCAAATCATACAAGCCAATATGACATCACAGTATATAATATTCCATTTCAAATGGTACACTGTACAGTACTGTATGTAACAGTGTTGCTGTTACATGTCTGATTAAACATAATTTGACTACTAGACAATTTTCATTTCTGCTTACCACATTCTTCTTTGATAGGGGATATAGTACATATTGTGTGTATCAATTCATTAAGAGGGAAGAGTTACATTGAAGATGATTAATTAATTTATAAATTCAAATCCATGACAGCTGTTGTTACAATGTCAAATTAATGTATTTAGATCTTGAAGACTCAAAACTTGCTTCCATCGTTTAATTATTCATTTATGAGTCGGTAAGGAGAAACATTCATGAGAGGGGAATGAAAGTTCAGGATGCACATCTCCGGGAGTCAAGAGGGTGGGAACTCTACAGCTATTCCACTAGATACTGTAAATAATACATGGACATTATCAAGTTTTTAGAGAAGTATTTAACAACTACATTTACATTGGAAACCCATGGAAAAAATTACTTCATGCTTGAAAGTGAATAAGGTAAAGGTGTCGTCTCCTTGTCTGGCTCCACATACATTATGTTGCCTAAAACACATAGATCTACAGATCTGAAGCTAGGCAAGGAGAAGAAGCGAGAGAAGCTTTACTTTCACTGTGTGTATATTTGTTGTATGGTTGTTGTTGTTGTTGTTTTTTACCCTGACTGCACTACACATTTTCCAACTGGGACAATAAAGACATTGACTGATTGGTTGGTTGACTGATTACTTAACTTACCAATTCACATAGGATTTGGCTAATGCACATACAGATCTGAAGCCAGGCAAGTCATCTAAATGCTTCAATACTAATTACTAAAGTATCTAACAGGGGACAGGACAACTCCAGGTACAGTATAGCTACTGTATCTATATACGTATACAACCTTTCTTAGCCCCCCAAAAGGCAAACACAGCTCAAGATACAGTACTGTAGGAAGACACACTTTACAAGACATTGTAAGGCTTCATACTATGATTATGATAATTATTTAGCCTCATAGAAAGTGTGATTTTATAAAGTGAACCTGGGCAGAATCTTGAAACTGAAACTGAAATAGTGCCACCGTGTGACTTAAGTCTGCATAACAGATCACCTGTTATACAAGCAATTTTTACTTTAAAAGTTAGAAACTAGATGTGCTCAGTTAACCATATGATGCATAATGGTAATTTGTTGAAATAGAGAGAGAGAGAGAGAGAGAGAGAGAGAGAGAGAGAGAGAGAGAGAGAATAATAATTATCTTTGATCTTTGAATTATAATATGATCTGTCCAAAGAGCAAGGAAATGCAGGAGTGCCCACGTAAGGCTTTCAGATGTGTGTCATATTACACTTGCCATTGACTCCTTGACCCAACAGTCAGTTGGTCAGCTGACCTTGCCCGACATCTCCCAGAGTGATGAAACCAAGAGGGCTCCTAAGGAAACCTCTGTCATGAGTGGACAGCCCAGCCGAACCCCGCAGCTCTTGAAGAGAGCTAAACGCAAGCAGCGGCAGGCTGTCACATGCACTGTGAATGTCCCAGAGATGCTCCTCATCCATACCCTGGGCAGATTTGTGTATAGCATCTACCCCCTGAATGACTTCTCTCTGCACACAGAGGAGGAGATAGAAAAGCATGTGGTGCTAACGAAGCAACTCTTAGTCCTTGTCCAGGAGGCACTGGCTAAAGCATCTAAGCCCAAAGCGCAACAGTGGCCCTGAAGAGATTGCATGAGCCACCCAGGACTTTGACATACTGGAGCTCCAGATAGGAGACTTGCTTTGCAGGCAGTATGAGCTGGGGATCACATCACAACGTCCCCTGGAGGCCTTCCTGGAGGACTGTAAGCTCTGATTTGAGGTGTCTGATATGGTGAGTGCTGGGCCCCCAGGGTGAAGTTCTTTAACGATGATGAGTTCAAGAACACCAGCCCAAGACAGAGGCGATGCTGGGGGAGCCTTACCTCCATAAGGGCCTGGGAAACAAAGAATGACCTCAGACAGGTAAGAACATCAAAAGCATCCTAGCTGAAACAATATTCTAGACTTACGTGGAACAACATCATTAGTGAAGCATAGCATTTAATATGTCAAGTTGCTTAATGTAGATTGATTCTGTGAACTTGAATAACTTTCAGATTTGTACTCTCTGTGTTTCTAGCAAGGCTCCTCTTCCACCTCCTCCTTCACTGATGAAAATGATGGAGAACTGCTCACTGTGGGTAAGTCTCAGAAAATGCAATATACAGTTACATAACCTAAATGCAGACATGGAGTGGAAAACTGAAGGCCTGATTTTGTACAAACTCACTTTCCCTTATGTTGTTCTCCAGAGGCTGACAGGAATCTGGGGCGAAAGGCAGTCTGGAGGTTTTGAAGGCATGTTGAAGGCATTTACAAGCTGCACTACCTGTGGTTCCCAGCGACACTAGATTCACCTGTGGCTCCACTTCTACACTGAACAATTAAGCTATATTTTGTTTAAACATTCTAATTTCATGACACACAATGACCAACATTTCTTTATCAAATTATATATTGGTAATAAACCATCATTAATTGACTTTATGGCTGGTGTCCTTTTTGTCTTTTTTTAAATGTTAAGATAATGCTTTGCTAATATGCTCATTGACAATAACTTTGAAACCATTGCAATTAAACCATATGGAACTGGTAAAAAAAAAAAAGGCAAAACAGGAAAACATGTTAGAGAGAAAGACTGAGTTAAGAATTTATTAATTCTTGAAAATGTAAAAATATGAACATAATGAAATGTTAAACAGACAGACAATTCTGAAAACATTTTGGCCACTAAACCCTCTGAGAAATTCACATCTTCTGTTATGAAACAAATTCCTGATTTTAAATGGCCTGATGAAACATGTGACCCAGAATGATAACACTGGTGAAATACACAAACTGACATCACAACTTTATTATGAATAGATAAAAAGCCAAGACACCCAGGAAATGGAAATACAACCCTGTTGTTATCATCAGTCAGATCAAGGGACTGTTTTAAAGCTGTAGAATTCATGTTTCAATGTGTATGTAATAGGTGGAAAAAGCACACATACTGTATCAAGCTTAGTAGTGAAACCCAGTGTTAAATCTATGGTGACTGAAGTCATGAAATGATCATCACAGTGTGGTCTCTTGAATAGCAAACAACAGTCCAATTTGGTGTCAAATAGGTGATGTTGCACCTAGGGGACAAAGACAAAAAGAATAGACAGTTTAAAAGAGATGTTTGAATGTACACAACTATTTGAGAGATTTGTCTTCAAGCAATGTAATATTATAAGGATTATGTAGTGAGGATATCCATTTGATGATGATTGTGAGAATGCAGCACTCCTCTCTGCCAGTTTAGGACCACTCTCAACTTACCGTTCTCTCTAGACTCTGTGGGGAAAACCTTCTTCAGCTGCTCTATAACCTGCTGAAGGTGGTGGGATGTATCACACTGGTCCTGCTCCCCGACCGCCCCTGCTTAAATAGGAAGAAATCCAGGAGTCCATTTTAAACAGAGCCCCAATGATTGCATCTCTCATCCTTTCACATTAGCCTATTGTATTGTTTAACCTGTGGGTTCTGTGTCAGAAGCTCCTATGCTTAGTTGTCTCCCCAGGTGGTTTGTACGTGACACAGGCGAATACACAGCTGGAGGGGTACCAGTAGATACATTGTCCTCTGAATCCTCTTTGGCCTGTTGGATTCACAATATGAACATATTTTACAATTCACATCTTGGAAAATGAATGATTTCAACCGAACCTTTTCCTCAAGGACTAATAGTTTAGGTCACAGAGGATTCATTTGCATTATATGTGACAGACAGGGTTCAAACCACAGACATACATGTGAATGTATACATGATTGGTTTAAACCTGGGTCAACAACCACATACGGTATACACCAGTCTTAAACAGTTCTTGTCATACCAAAATAGACAGAGCTTGAAACAGAGTGTTTTCCCCTCTGCTGGTCTCTGACTGTGACTCACCTGCAGCAGTAGCTCTCTGAGGCGGTGTAGCTGGGACTCAAGCTGCCTGTTGTGGTCCTCCAGGATCTGCATGCGGGTCTCCAGTCTGTTCTTATGATGCCTCAGGTTCCTGGCCTCAGCCAGTAGGGTCTCATCTTCCAGGAACTCCTGGGCTGAGTCCACTGAGCCTGCCATCAGGTGAGGACAGGCCTGGGCCTCAGCATGCTGCCACTTCAGACGACGGTACTCCCCCTGCAGTATTCTGGGGAAATTACACCTTCATGACCATAGGCACTTATAGTATTAGTTGAGGTAAATTCATCATGATTGGATGAGGGTAGAGATATTTTAATGGGACGTGAAGGACTGACTCAAGGGGCATGGCTTAGTCAGAGTAAATGGATGAGATGACAGATGAGAATAAACAAGGCAGCCAGATTTCTCCATTATCCTGATTTGTTTAGAGGGAATTCTCTGGACCATGGCCTGTTTATCAGAATGACTTCATGGCTCATATTAATGGCCAGGCACTTTTCCTGACCCTGTGACCTGATCGGGAAAGACTCACTCACCCTATACAATATCGCTGTCATTGGGTAAGAGACGATGTGGCTTAGTGAGTTCTCACCTGTTCTCATTCTCCAGCATGGCCAGTGTTTTCTGCAGCTCATCTTGGCTCTCACAGCCTGTGCAGGTCAGGAAGTGCTGACAGGCCAGGGAGTCCTGCTCCAGGCGGACCAGATACTGATCTTCATCACTGAGTCATAACGGAGAACATGACAGAATGATGAACCATGGGGACATTGGAAGAGGGCTGAGAGTGAGGCTGGCTTGATGTTCAACAAGGACAAATGACCAGAGAACATCTTCTCCTGTCTTGTCGTAAGTTGACCAGAGAACATCTTCTCCTGTCTTGTCCTAAGTTGACCAGAGAACATCTTCTCCTGTCTTGTCGTAAGTTGACCAGAGAGGGGTGATGATATACTCACAGGCTCTCGTTGAAGAAGGAGCAGTTCTGGTTCTCCATCTCAGCGAGTCTAGAACAGAAACACATACAGTAGTAGACAATATACTGTAGGTCACAGTGAGGTCAAAGGAACACTATGAGGGAAATTAGAAGAATTACGAATCCAACAGTTGAAACATTATAAGGGTAACACTATCTTATCTGTTTCTTTTCTGTAGCATTTCCTCGGCAGAGATTGTATTTCTGTAGTTTCTACGTTCTTGCTCTAATTGCTATAAACAAGTTCTGGCAGAAAAAACACCATGACACACCAAGTGTTTTAATTTGATGAACTGATTAACGAGGAAGTCACGCCACTCCACTCCGCTCATTAGTGCTATGTTTATCTGTGTGGAGACACAGGGCAAAGTGACAGATGAAGACAGAATGGGTAATGTACAGATTAAGGCCAGACAGTACAGAGCTGGAGAAGTCATCAGAAATAAGAGATTCTTTCCCTGCCATTCTGTTGAAGAGACTGAGAAGATGCGTTGCTTATCAGCCTATACTTGCTTGGTTGAGGCAAAGATAACTGTGCCAGGAATGCCCTTTGCATAAGCCATAGATCTCTCTCTCTCTGCAGGCTGCTGACCTCAGCTATTAGAGGATGTCTGCAGGTCTGTAGTCTGTCATGGCCTGAGAAAATGGGTTATGAATGGTTGTGTGAACCCTAATGACCTGAAGCATCCTCTTCTGTCTCTGCGAATCGTGGCCCTGCAGCCTCCACTGGCTTACAACAATGACCCACAATGACTCAAATGTGTGTTACAGCTCAACAACACCCCCAAGGTAAAGCCCACCCATCTAATGTGCAACATGCGTAGCATACTATCTTTAAAGGTTCCTCATACTCGTACCTGCAGGCATAATGCTCAATCCTGGAGTGTGTGTCTGCGTGGGGAAGCCTTGGGGATGAGCTGGGGCTAGAGGTGTCAATCAAAGACAGAAGTGTCAATCAGAGCTGACAGTCTCGGGACGTGGCATCCCAGTACAGCAGCTCACCCAGAGCAGGATATCTCCCAGAGCAACATACCGTGTCCACCGTAAGTAATGGGACAGTGAAGCACTTTTTCTTCTTTTGGCTCTATACAAAGGTTTGGACTTGAAATCAAACAATTACTATGAGTATAAGTTTAGATTCTCAGCTTTTATTTGTTTGTGTATATATTGGTTTCACCATTTAGAAATGACAACACGTTTTATACATTTACCAAAAGTAATGGGACAGATTCATATAACGTCAAAATTAATCACTCATGTTTAGTATTTGGTTGACAATCTTTTGTATGCGATAACTGCCTTAAGTCTGCAACCCATTGATCTTCTCTGATGATGCTCTGCCATTTATAGATCTCTATAAATGATGGTTTGATCACAGTATTGATTTGAATAAAAAATAATTCAGAAGCTAAATTTTTCTCTGTGCTCGGGGGCAATTGTAAAATTGGAAAGGGTCAATTGTAACACCTACAAAATACACCAAATAAACTCATTTAGCTCCCAAAATGTGTGCTGTTATAGAGTTCTACGTGTTCCCAGTCACGACAGTGTAGAGACTAGGAGTGTGCCGGAGACTCATATTCATATATGTTTATAGGACTTGATTCTCTTAACCATATGATGCTCGTGATTGGACAACCGGGGGTGCGATTTAAATGCTTAAAATGATGGGGCTGCACATGAGCCAGTCGGTCAGAACTAATATCGGCTCATTTCTGTCTTATTGTTTCCAAACTGAATAACAGCTGCACTTTCAACCACCAAAAGAAGAGAAAATGCTTCACTGTTCCATTACACACGGAGGGCACTGTATCTCCCAGAGACAGTTCAGTGTCTTAATACCTCCCAGGCTTCTGGGCTTACCTGTCCTCACTCCCTGCCCCCAGGACAGACTGCACAGGCAGATAGCCCCTCTGGGGGTGCTTGCTGAAGTACTGCTTTGATCTGAACTTGTTCTTCAGGGTTCTGGCAAAATCACGCATCCTCTCCCCTGATGTTGTCTGTCCAGAGATCAGTTAATAAGGCATGTTAAACACATGCACTGGCGAACCATGAGGGCAAATTGTGAGTTGATTATGTGGGATTTTTTAATTCCCTTTCCAGTAATTGAGTGTAGGAATGAATATGATCTAATGTTCATTAGTAAGTCTTACTGGGATGTAGTACTCCATGATGGGGTAATGTAAAGTCTTGCCCTTGGTGGTGCGCCCTGATAGGAAGCAGGTCTGACAGGTGTCCACATTAAACTGTTTCAGGCTTCGATACCTGAGGGAAGAGAGGAGAACATATGGCAACATTTACTGTACATGTCATCTTTTATGTCTGAAATTAGAATTCCCTTTGGTCAGGTTCTGTGTCTCACCTGAATCCCCTGATGGGACACTGTTTGCAGATGGAGCACTTAGCCTGGTGCTGGGCGTTCTCTGCCAGGGCCACGCGCTGCAGCACAGGCAGCCACACCATGGACTGGGGCTCCAGGCTCATCCACTCCAGGAAGTGGGACAGCTCCACAGAGGACTTCCCGGGAGCCTGCAGCCCAACAGTGAGGAGGACCACCACAAGAGAAGCATGGTTAGGGTTGAGAATTCAGATGGTAAAACTCTCTCTTCAAGTTCAAATACCCCCTCCCGCACTGTCAAATTGCTAGCTTTTCGATAGCGTAGCTGGTTTACATCGGGTATTTGAGGAGACGGTCATGTGTGTTGGCAAGCCAGAGGTCACAACATCGCGACTCGGTTGGAGCAACTTGAATTGCGGGGCTACTGTTTGCAACAACTTGACGTTTGTTTCACAGGGGGCAAGACACATGCTCTTTGGCAGTCTGGGGCAATGGGTCCCCTTCCTAGACTTCCTAAGTAGAGCTGTAGCAAATTACTACAAACTTGCAGTCAATTATCAGAAAGAATAATCACAAAATAATTCATGACATTTATGATAAGAGAAAAAAAGTGTTAAAGAAATGTCTCATGAGTCACTAACGTTCATTACTGGACTAAATTCTCATTAAAAGGGTTTGAAAAGGACTCCATGTTTAATTTCTTGAGGGCCTCTTCCTCTAGATAAGAGAAATGGCATAATTAAGTTGTCATTCCCATTTGGGTTTCAGTAGTATGCCAGTGGAGCTTGATAGAGTCAGTGTACTTAGCATCATGTGCATAGCATGATCACAACAAAACTTAGGGTTAGGGTTAGGGTAAGGGTTAGGGTTAGGGTTTAGGGTTAGGGTTAGGGTTAGGGTTTACTGTTAGGGTTAAGGTTTACTGTTAGGGTTAGGGTTAGGGTTAGGGTTTAGGGTTAGGGTTAGGGTTTACTGTTAGGGTTAGGGTTAGGGTATACTGTTAGGGTTTACTGTTAGGGTTAGGGTTTAGGGTTAGGGTTAGGGGTTAGGGTTAGGGTTTAGGGTTAGGGTTTACTGTTAGGGTTAGGGTTTACTGTTAGGGTCAGGGTTAGGGTTAGGGTTTACTGTTAGGGTTAGGGTTTAGGGTTAGGGTTAGGATTTAGGGTTAGGGTTTACTGTTAGGGTTAGGGTTTAGGGTTAGGGTTAGGGTTTACTGTTAGGGTTAGGGTTAGGGTTAGGGTTTAGGGTTATGGTTAGGGTTAGGTTTTAAGATTAGGGTAAGCTTTAAAAGACGATAAAATAATCTTCAAGTGCACAGGCCTATTGCTGTGTCCCTCCCATATGTAAACAAATATAATAGATTAGGATGGTGGTTAGGGTTAAAAGTAGAACCTTAAAATTTGGTAAGTATTAA
>NC_139656.1:25739947-25817447 GCF_951799395.1 Argentina silus | reverse complement strand
ACGGCAGAGACCTGTCGTAGACGTTGAGCAGCCAGTTGAGACACATGTCCACGTAGAGCGGGACGTTGAACAGGGCGGTGTGTTGTTCAGCCAGGCGCTCGTACAGGCCGGTCAGAGCGTGGATTACTTCCAGGACATCCATGACCTCCATGGCGTCCACCACGGGTTCACTGTCTCCCTCCGCCGCCCCCAGCCCCTTGGACACGGCTGCCACACAGGCCAGGCTCAGCTTGTCCACTGAAGGGAAAGGGAGACGGGGGGGTCGGGCACTAGCTGTGGCAGCCGTGTCCCCCCCCACCCCCACCCCCCGCTGTGTGGGAGTGGGGCTATCACAGACACAGACCACTGAACACACTAACTCACACACTCACGTCTCAAAGCCCGCTGCACACGACGTAGCTTCATAGCCGTTCTGTAGGCAGAGAACCTGATGTTGTTCAGATCAGCTGGGAACAGGTGGAGAATAGGGAGAGATATATATATCGTAGTCATGTTTAGATCGCCAGCTAAATGAGATGAGATCCAGCAGTGACACAAAGCAGCCATTTCTACATTTTGTCCTCTGAGATAAATACAGTATGTCACATTCTCTCTGGAATGTTTCAGAGAGTGAGAACATGACTGTCATGTTATCATGCAGTCTCACCAAGTGCCTGGTAGAGCTCCTTCATCTTGGGATGATCCCAGCAAGTGGTCTGAGTCTCATGACTGCAGAGAGAGAGAGAGAGAGAGAAAGAGAAAAAAAGAAAATGTAGAGAAAATGTAAAATGACTGAGAGGGACACGGGTCACAGTAAACAAACTGGGGCAGGGTTTGTAAATTTAAAAAAAAAAAAACACTGCTGGGCAGGCTTGGAATTTCGTCATTTTAGGGGCAAGGCCATTTGGCCATTTTTTTTAAGGGCACAAAGGCCACATGACAGGGCACAAAGGCCGTTGGGTTAAATTACGCTGGTTTTACCTTTCAGGTTAATACCTTAACATTCTCATTCACCAAGAAACATTAATTATGAATTAAAACATTTGTTTTAATTTAAAAACATTGAAAAACAAAAGAAATGTCAGAATTTGAGTTCAAAAAGCCCAGAAATTCATATAAGAAGAATTCCAAAAGTAACCCCTACAATTGACCAAAGTAACTGTATTCTAAATACAATGAAAATGTAACTAACAAAATACAGTTACTCATAATTTTGTATTCTGAATACGTAATCCCAAATACATGTATTCAGTTACTTCCCAACACTGGTTGCGTTTCCATCCAGCTCATTCACATATTCTATCTTGCATTCGTGAAAATTCGGCTACAGAAAATCCGCATCTGCGTGCATTAAGATGTAACGCAACTATTGTTTACTTTACAGCAGGAGTCAGTCAGCTGTCAGATGCAGTAGCCTAGGACCTAGGTAACCCTCTTGGCATTTTGCGAGTGTCAGATATTGGAGTGACAATAGTGAGCTACAATTAAATGTATTTGGTCAACTGTGGGTATTTGGACTGGCGAGAAATGGCTAAATTCACAGGTTCAAGTAACTTATAGATGCCGACCTTTTTTTCCCGCCAAAGAGAGACGTATCCTAACTAGTGATAGCTCACCAGCTATCGCTAGTCAATCAACATGACAGAAAAGTGTAGCACTAACGTCAACACCAGTCGTTTTAAGATTACAAATGGCTGAATAGCAATAGTGTTTCTTAAACGTATACGTTAAGTTCAGCCATAAACCACATAAGTCAGTCATGTATTATATCAAAACCGCTTAGCAAGAAAAATCCTAGATTCAAAGCTGACCGTAGCTGACAGCTATCTGCTAGTAGAAGCAACACTAGATGTCGACCCCTTTTCCCTGAGGAAGGGAAGACGTTAGCGCTATCCCAACTAGCTAGCTATCGCTAGTTTTCATGACGCAAAAAAAAAGTAACGTTAACGAGTCGACTTTAAATAGGCTGTGCTTGTCTTGCTCCCGTTTTGAGAGGCTGAGGAGGAGGCTGGTTGACGTTCTTCTTGCATGTGATGTTGATACTTCACCTGCGCGGCTCGCGAAGTTGCGCAAGTTCTATTTTGGAACAATCACAGCAGAGCAATCGCTCTGATCCACAGACACGGGACTAGCCTACTGTGCGCACTAGGGTGGCTGTAATTCCATAAAAGCCCACCACGCGTCACTAGCGTTGTTTACACTGGAACTTTGACAGGGGCACAAAGGCCACCTTGGCCGTAAATTGAACATTTTTTCACAGGGCATCAAGGCCAAAGTGCGGGGCAACGACGGCCATGGCCGTCGTGGCCGTCGTGAAATTCCCACCCTGCTGCTGGGAGAGAAATAGTTGAGACATGTTATCTTATACTGGTATAGACCGTTTCACACTAGTTTACACTGACACAACATTATCTTTCATATACAGTAGCTCTGCTTACTTAATGTAGTATGGCACTTTGTTGGACGATATAGCACGCTCCCACGGGATCTGCACTGAACCTGAAAATGAAACAAACAGCAACATAAATCAAGTAGGTACAATTGCGTGGTTATCCTAAGAAGGTTCTACTGTGATGAATCGGGTGTGGAGAGTTGAACAAAACAAGGGAGACTCGGAAGACAAGAAGAAGTAAAACAAGCGTAGGAGATAAAAAAATTAATGTGAAACAAGCAATGGAGTGTGTTGGCCTCTGATGAATGAGGCGGTGGAAACCAGCTCAGCACCACGGTCACTCAGCATGGCTAATAGTACCAAGGCTGTGACGGGGCGCAAAGAGAGATAAGCACCTTACCAGAGAGGAAACGCTGGGATCTGGGACCAAAGTCTCTGTGGGCATCCAGCAATTGCCGAAGCCTCTCTTCAGTGGACTCCTGCAACATGGGAAACACGCACACACGCACGCACGCAAGCACGCACGCACGCATGGACACACGCACGCACGCACACACACACAGACACACACATTGCAGCACACACATATATTCAAGGCTGCAGCCCTAAACAACATTCACAATACAGGCGATCTGGGAAGATCACAAGGAGCAGAGAGAAATATGCTTGCAGGGGAAGATCACAGTTGAGATTTTGGCTCCTCCTTTGAGCATTAGGCATAATATGAATGTACTGGATATGGTGGGCCCAGCGGACATTATCTACTCAGGTATCCTCACAGGGTAATACTGTGTATACTCATATCAGTGGCTATTGTCTTATGTTGGGATCAATGAAGTCTCAACATTCACAAAGAATCTAAGGCACTCCATACAGTGTTGTATATTACAGAATCTTCTGCTTTTAGAAACTATGTTTCTTTCTCACTGACTGAACACTATAGCATTATTGTGGGGTGTTTGTATTGACCTGTAGCAGTTTCCACCTGGTGTTGAGTTGCTGCAGGGACTGGGTGTTGTCCTCTGACAGGGGGACATTGAGGATTGTTAGCTGGTGGACAAGCTTGTTGACATGCTTCACGCCCTCCTGAACCTGAGTCATCTCCCCCTGGAACAACTACAACAGACACAAATAGGACAAGGGACACAGGAAAGGTGACATGGTGAAACTTGACTACACACTTGAACTACATAGCCAACTCAATTAGGGAATGAATGTGCCGTTTAGAGCACCACAGGGAGACATTCAGCGGTGGACACCTTAGTGGCATCGATGTGATCCTGTAGTGAGTCGATGAGGAGATCTCCTATGGGTTCCCAGGCCTCCTGCACCCCTTCAGCCTGCTCTAAGTCCAGGCAAAGCTCCTCCATCGCCCCCTGCAGCCCTGTCAGACACTCCAAAGTGTCACGCAGGTGCTTGTGCAGGTGAACGCTGCGCGCCATCACTCTCCCCCACAGGTCACTGACCACGGCAGCCTGCTTCCACACCCAGTGACCAACACTCCGCTGGGGACAGGCATCTAGAGGTGGAGAGGCAGAGGAACAGGAGTGGCAGAGCTCACTGGACAGCCAATGGCAATGCCTCAATGGAATTCAAACTGCCCTACTCACAAAGTAATGCATCTCAAATGAGTTTGTGAATGGTCAGAGAATGTGCTTCTCAGCCACACCAGAATCTAGAGATAAACATGACATAAGCATCCTCTCCCCATGAGGAACACAGCACTGTCATTATCAATTGGCTTGAGATCAATGGGTTTATATTAGGGGTGTCAGTCGATAAAAAAAAAAATTTGATTAATTTTTTGCCATTATTTTTCTACAGATTCATCTGATGTATTTGCTTTATTTTTCACCCTGCAATTTGGGTGGTCAGAGGTCAGAGTGGTCAGAGTTTCAGATTTCCTAAACATCTGATGCCTTCAATCATTACGCATTTATCAAATTTGAATGAAGAGTTAGTAGTGTTTCAGAATTAAAGCAGAGTAGGTCAACACAAATATAAATATAATATAAATCATTCTGCCATGAACTTGGTGTCATATTAAAGAGGAGATTGTGGGTTTTAAAACTAAACAGACTTGGAATGGTCCATTTTCCTTTGTTTTATAGCTATACCCGTTTGTTTCGAATATGTGATTAAATGAAATTTAACTGGGAATTCTCAGTAATCTACAGCAGCTTCTAGAATTATATTGGGGTTAACAATGAAATGATGGTCTCCAAATCAAAGGTGCGAATTTCCATCATTATTCTCAAATGGTGCCAATTGCTAGAATCAAGTTTCCTGGGTCACTCAGCTGGGTTTACTTGTCACTCACTCTAGCTTCAACTTGTCATCCTTGGTCTCATAGAAATCTGATTAATATTGTTCTCAATTAAAGCATTAATCAATTCATCTGTACAGCCCTAGTTCATATAGTAATTTCATTTATATTTGACTTATGCATCACTAACGGGAATGCATACAGAGTTTATCTACTGTACTGTATGTCCTCTCCCCACCTTTGCTGTCCTCTGGGTTCATAATAGCACACTGTGACAGGAAGGCTTGAGCAGACTCCAACACAGAGTAAATGAAGGGTCCCCTCGACTTCACCTCCTCGACAAAAACCTGGGGATTAAACCAACAGACAAGCTTTCCATCATCATGCAATCTGCCCTAGAGTGCTGTGGAAAAAGTTCAGAAAACCAAAGTAAGACTGGAAATCTTTTTCTTCTGCCTTGTTGCTGAATTAGATAACAAACCTCTGTGGAATGGCGAAAAATAGCCAAGAGCGTACAAGGAAGGGAATATTCACGAGCTCACTGAAGCTCAAGACTGAATCTGTGTTGACTTTCAATGACGATACTTCCAAATGAAATTATAATGTAAGATGAAATGCTCTCTCTACTGTATTTATAATTTCAACTGAACTACATTATATGCATTTCACGCTTGGGGAGTTTGTGCGTTAGTACAACAGACAGAAGTCAAAGATTGTTAAGATACTTCTGAATAGGGAAATATAAGTAGTATCTACAGAACCAATTTCTACCAACTACATTGCAATCAGTCTATGTGCATTCCAGTCTATTACAAGACTATTATAATGACCATTCTTGTATATCTAAAACCTGTAAGAAATCAAACATTTCCTGTTTTGGCATACCTGATGTTGCTCACTTTGATGCTGATAGGTTGTTAAGTCACCCATAGGGGGTAAACTCTCTGACAGTTCCTCATCCTTCAGCAATAGCCAATCAATGATCTCCTGTAGCGAAAGCTGTAGCCTTTCATTTATGTCTGAGAGAGCCTCCAGTCCTGCACTGTGGTTATGAAAAACATATTACAATTCACAGAAACAGAAAGAGTTGTTCAATTGTTGTTTACGTTTGAGTACATCTTGGAACAAAAAAAATACAGTGCTCTCACAAATCAAACTAAACATCATATCAAAAATATGGCATCTGTATGGGAGAGTGGTTAATGTATGTGCGTGTGTTCACGTGTCATGTAATGTCACTGTGTTAATATGTGTGTGACATCTAAGGCAATGGCACGTCGGTGACATCTCCCTAACACCACGCCAGGCCAAGTCTCCATCCAAGCCTATGAGCCAGGAACAAGACAAAGATGCCCCAGTCCTTCGGTAGCTCCTGACCTGATCTCAGGCCATGGAGCCAATCAATGCCTTGCCAGAGGGGACCTCTGAGCTGAGCAGTCGGAACGATGAAACCCTCAAAAGCACAATACAACATGGAAATGACACGTAATATTTTTTCACAGGGGGGCAGATTTTCCCAGTGCTATCTATGATTCAGGGCGATGTCTGGTTTCTGTCAGTTCAATGTGAACACCAGAAATCAAAATTCTAAATCCAGCCTGTCCATTAAGTGCTTAGACAGTCAGTGGAGGTCTCTTCATGGTTCACCTGTTAATTAATGCCTGAGAGATACGCTGTGCTTTAGAACTCATTTCCCTGGCTCTCCATAGAATTCTCCCTGCTTCAATGACTTCCACACTCCTCAGCCTGACAAAGACAACACAACACACAACTAACCATGGAAAAAATAACCAACAGAAAAAATAGCAATATCATGAAAGTATTTACAAAAAAAACCCATATATGCACATACATATATGTGTCATTTTACTAAGTAGACCATGTACAGTAGTATTTCTATCAAACAGGTGACAGATTTTAGAGTGTTAATCACAGCACGTTTGATATGTAGGCAACACATCCTTGTGATATTGTGGAGTAAATATCCATTAAGCTATGGTTACCATTTGACAAATGCACTGTTAGGATTATGTATGACTTGCACTGGTGTCACAGTAGAAATCTAGCTGGGTTGCGCAGAAGCTGAAAGTTAACGCCTGGGGAAATGGGGGGGGTTGCATCTCTCTCATTCTGCTTCAGTGGCTTACCTTGTGTATTAATTAACCCAGAAACATCCGCCTTCACATCAGGGTATACACACACAAACACACACTCTCTCTCTCACACACACATACACGCACACACATATACACGCACACACACACACACACACGCCCACACAAACACACACACACACACACACACACCACAAAATAATTACAAATAAACACGCTCTTGGTGTACGCAGTTTGCATAAATATATAACTCACATACGGAAACCCTTATATACAGAAAGTCCTAATATTTCCATATCTTGCATACAGAAGACATTACATACAGAAATACAGAACTCCAGATAAATGCAAAGGCTGGCTCGGTGCAACACAAGCTAAATTGTTGCTATACTCCACAGACCCAAGTCTAACGAAACGATAACATTTCAGACAGAACCAGTCAACAGAGACGAATGTTTATATGATACATAATATTATATATTGACATAAACCTTTCCCAAAGCTTGTGTCATGTGTCATTTGTAGCCTGTAAATATACAGTATGTATTTGGTTTAGGAGCAAGACAATATCTTTTCAGCCCTAGCACTACTCATAATGTACCTCAGTTGAATGTGTTCAAAATCCCATATAGTCTTAAAAATGCTTCCATAACTCCTCCTTGGTGCTCATTCATACCTGGTGTTGTGAGGACTCTGTTGGACTTCCCTACAGTGCAGACACACCTCACAGTCCTCACACGTGCCACCCTGCTGGCCATCAGACCCACTGCCATCCCTGGGCCACTCCAGGTCCTCAGGACCCCCAGGATGTGGCTGTGGTTTACAGTGACACTGGATCATTAAGGGGCCTCCTGGAGCTAAAAGGGAAACAAGCAAGGAGGCTCATGGCAAGACAGTCCAATGGACAGTGCAGTAGGATGGTCATTAGAGCACAAACGTCTAGGATACGTACCCCGCTACTGCATACACGGTAGTAGTTACCAGCTAAGCGTGTGTGTATGCACGTATCAGGCAATAGCAACTGGCAGAGGGCTACAAATGGAAGATTGCAGGCCACTAGTCAGTGTAATATGGATATTAATGATATTAATCAGAATGGTCACTCGACATCTGATGATCTGATCATCTATGAAGTCCGTTTTTAAAAATGTCAAAATGTCTACTGTATTTTTCATCCTTCTAGGAAGTTGATACTGACTGACAATAGAATGTTTTAATCCTGTAAACAACGTATCTTTTTTTAACCTTTATGAATTGTTGTGACTAAGCCACAGTAAACAGACAGATATAGATATAGAATAGATAGACAGTATGTGTCTCATGCATATACAGGAAGGCAAATGGTTTGAGATGTGGCACTACTGCAGACACTACGTCATGACTCTAGCACTAGTTCCACAAGGAATGGATTGCATAAATAAGTATTCATTGGTTGTGACAAAAATATCTGAAGAGGGAGATATTCGGGAAAAGAGCTCAAGGTCTGTAATATCTGTATCTCAGTTAAACAGGACCAAATGAAAATGGGTCCCTGTTCAGAGTATTCTTCTAACAATCTAATCATACTTTGGAGGGAGCCAACTGTAGGAATGGAGTGAGATTTTCAAAAGGAAAATCTCTAGATTAACTGGAGCAGGAAGAACTCGCATGACAGAAGAAAAGCTGATCTCACACTGTCTGCTCTTTGATACGTGATCTGATCTAAGCCCTTGAGATTCCATTGGCTTAGGACCAGAGCTTTTGAATTAGTGAAATTCCCTTAATTAAGAGTTTAAAAAAAGAATCAGTTGGCACTTACAACTATGTAATAGGGAACTACATGACTGGAAAAAGGTACTGGCATTTATGCATATATGCATATCCTCTGCTGTAACTGCTAAGGATGATTCATAATTAATTGAGAACGCTTCCAACTTCATATCAAACTTCCAGAGTGAGATCTTGTACTCCCAGGTTGAGAGCTGTCAGTTACCACACTGGGTCAACAAGTTGAATCGAGTGAAAGTCTAATATATATATATATATATATATATATATATATATATATATATATATATATATATATATATATATATATATATATATATATATATATATATATATATATATATATATACACAGTACCAGTCAAAAGTTTGGACGCAAACTTGCCAAGAGTGTGCAAAGCTGTCATCAAAGCAAAAGGCAAAAGGTGCTTACTTTGAAGAATCTAAAATATAAAACATATTCTGGTTTGTTTAACACTTTTTTGTTTACTACATAATTCCATATGTGTTCCTTCATAGTTTTGATGTCTTCAATATTAATTATTAATATTGCTTCTGGGTGGGCAAAGAACAAACTCAAAATTTAAATTAAATAATTTACATATTTGACATAGACATAGTTCATCATTAGATGGACTAAAATTGGTTATTAATCCATTTCAATACATTACTTGGAAGGATTGAAATAACACATTTGGCATGGAACAACATGGTTTACCTAATCAATTGGTATTCCAACAGCACAGTTAAACATCCTTCCCAACATTGCCAGCCCTACAAGTACATTTGAACAACCTACCACAGATGAATTCCTTTAGATAAACATTCAAATTAATTCACTTCTCAGGCCTTCAAATTACTTCATGAGCAGTCTTTTAAAGTCAAATCTATAAAATAATCAACTGTACAAAACACAGAAATAAAATAGTAAAAAAGAATGCTTAACTGAGCAGACAATTTAATTAATCTTGTTTCAGCCAGAGAGCAAAACAACTTGACAACTCTGTCTCTGCAAACTAACACAAATGCACATCATGGATAAACAAATAGAGCAATCATTCAAAGTAAATCATTGTCATAGGATACATACACATATTTCAATAGTGACAGTGCCAAAAGGTGCTGTGTTCTAATATTCTCCAAAAAGGTGATATGTTATACATCAGCATCCTGCTAGGCTGGACACGGTATAGGCAGATGGCAATATTTCAGCTGCACCCCTCTACTGTTCTATCTCTATGATTTCACCACTGCTCATCAAAATTGGACTCACCGTCTATGTCATTGGACAGGTTGGGGCCGGCCATCCTGTCACAGAGCTCTGATTCATTCTGATTCAGCTCCTCATCATGCAGACATCTGTGAGCCTTCAAATCAAGAACGACAGTGTAACAATCTCAGACTGCACAAGACCTTACTTTGTTGTACTGCACTTCAGGAACAAATACAAACACACCCTGAATGGTTTACATGTACCATATGTAACACTTTGAAACTACCTCCTACTAAATCCACATAGAAAGGAAGGGATATCATCATCATGAAACAGAGGCAAATAGCTATACTCACAGCTGAATCTTACCATTGCTCTGAAAAACCCAATGCCAGGTCGAGAAACTCGCTCGTTCTACAGGACAGTGTTCACAAGACCACCAAAAGCCTCTCTGGGTCCTGAGAGAGAGAACGTCGACAGTCTGCTCACTACCACCCCCGTCCTGCTGCATCACCCAGAGCGGCAAAAAAGGAGAAAGATTGAAAAGCAAATGAAAGAGAGTGGCCAGCAGCAACAGAACTGGCGAGGATACTGCCACATTAGCTCATCTTCACTGCATTAAAGTAGACTTCCAGAGGACAACACATGCACAGGGACCTCCAATGCCTTAGAGAGGAGGCTGGGAGAGGAGAGGAGGGGAGGGGGTGGGTAGCTGAATCACAGGGATGAGCAGTCCATGGGTTGTCTGTGGGGACAGACTCAAATATGTTTCAGCTAATATCACATCTCCTTTGAGGTCAGATGGGTAGCTCTGCCTTAAGTGTTTTCTTTTTATAAATAATGATGAATAGTGTCTGTATGCCATTGAGCTATTTTGAAAGCTATTCACAGTTTTAAGTGAATCACATCTAAATAGACAGACATTTAGCTAGAACATTCAGTATCCTTGTGATATAATGACCTGTGCAAGTGATTTAGTGAGTCTTAAAACAGGTTATACTGTAGTGTTTACTCTGCTTTGCTAAATAGGTGATTTATGAAACTACGATGTTGTTGCTTAAAATACATTGTCATGGGCATTATCATATCTCAAACTAATGCCTATTTTGTCCTGTATTTCAGTTTGCCTGGCCTGTTTACTTGTCCTGCCTTTGCCATCATATTGTAGGAGAGGCTGATGTCTTTATCTGAGATAGTCAGGTACAATATACTACCAGGACCATTTCATTTGTGTGCTTTGAAAAAAAAAAAGCATGGCTGATCTTGACTATGTATCTATTATGTGAAATCTACATTACAAAATGGCACCACCTAGTGGCTGTCGAGGCAAGTGACTTAGGCCTACGGAAGCCATACTAAATGAAACTCTAAACATTTGCAACTGCATTCTCTAATTTAAGTGCAGATATAATCATTGCATAAATGTTAGTTTATAATAATAATAATTTCTCTTGTAGCCTAATTGTAAATCTAAAATTATACAGTCACAATATTGTCATAGACTAATGCAGACCAAGAATAGAATATGTTATTGTCCACAAGGACAATTCTTTCCACAGTCTGCACATAACAAAGAAAACCATCACCACTGTACAGACAACACAGACATTACACAATGTCTGTATTGAGGACAATCAGGTAGACAGTAGATACACACAATAGTGATACTGATGACAGTGATACAAGTTTCAGGTTTCAAAGCTGTATTGTCATCTGGGAGTATGCAACACAATTAATTTATTACTCCCAAGCTCTCCTCCTCTTTAAAAACACAGAATACAGTAACATCACAATACACGATACAGCAGTGACCCTATACACAATAATACAATGGCAGCAGTGACTCTATGATGATACAGGAGCAGTGATTTACGAGGCATAAATAATACAGTAAGAATTTATAAATAGATAGATAGATAGGTACTTTATTGATCCCCGAGGGGAAATGAATAGATAGTGTGTCTATAAGACATGATATAAGACATATGCCACAGTTGTACATGGTACATGATAGTCACTCAGAAACTCAACCAGCCCATCTCAGCAGTGGGAGCAGGCCATGAGGTTCAGATTTGTATGAATGACAGATCTGAACTTTTATGCCACAAGCTCATTCTTTGGCAGAAAGGGTCTCTCTAAATTCCAACATTCCCACTTCGGTTTCAGGTTTTTTTTCTGTCTATATTTACCACAACACTTTTGCTGGTATTGGGGGGGAGGGGGAAACCACCAAAAATAGTATCTTTGATACTTTTTAGAAATACTGCTGACGTACACAGAGGCCTCGAATAGCTTCCGTTTTACACTAACGTTGATTGGACAGTTCGACACTTGCCCAGTGAGCAACCGTGCACACTGGTGAAGCTCGGATATTCTATTACACTTCAATGGAGGAACAGCCCAAAGATCGGGCACAAGAAAGACGATATAACCACCATGGAGAAGAAAGAAACCCTATTATACATAAAACTCTAAAAAATGATCAGATCTACTTCCAGTACCAGCATCAGGAAACGCAGGCGAAGAAAACAGGTTGGGCCATCCGGAAAAGTTAGCTGGCCGATGTCAATGACTTAGCAGGCTAGCTAGCTGGTTGAAATACCTAGCCGCACAGTCGAAGTAGCTTAAGTCGCGCTACAGTCCTAGTTGGAGCATAGCTTGTTAAATGATTTCATCCAGATAGTTAGCTAAAAGCAGACCACGAGATGGCTAGTTAGGGTTAGGGGTAAACGTCGCGTGACAGCTGTCGCTGGTGGTTTGACAGATGGGAGATTGACCTTGTGCGCCGGTTTCACCACCCATTTATTTCCTCCCTGACTAAATTCCTTCGTGTGAATAATCAGACATGTAGTATTTCTATCGTTTCGTCCCGTGCACGCCGTGATTTGGCTAAAATGGGGTAAAGTGTCATCGCATTGCTCGGAAAATGGGTTTAATATTTGGCTAGCAAAACAAGCCGGCTCCACTGGAATGTTCTGAGTTGCCGTTTCCTGTCGGCCATGTTAGAAAATGAATTGCGAGCTAGAAAGCTAACTAATCCTAGCAACCAACTATTTTTGTGTTTTTAAACAAGTTTCGTCGCAGCAATGTGTGTTACTACCTGGGCCCCCACAGCCAGATGGCAAGTCAACTTTTGCGAGTTTTTTTTTTTAGCAATAAGTTAGCTGCCGCTGGCTGCAGCTTCGGTTAGGGTGGGCCTGTTGCATCTAGCTACAGTCAACTAGCTAGGTAGCTAGCCACACGAAGCCACACGAAGCCACGCAAACACTTGCTCGCCAACTACGAGCTATAGCTCAGTAGCTCACACTGGCTGTTAGCTGAGTAGATGACCGGTCGAGCTCGCTACCTGGCTGGTGCATGACATTTTATTTTAATAAAGATTCACTCTACTATACTGTTATGTATTAGCTTTCTAACAGCATGACTTGAAATGTATTATAATAAGCCTAGCTCTCTCTTCTTTTAACCAATAATTAATTGTAAGATCTGTCGAAATTGAGAATGAAAGAAAGCTTGCGGAATGTTAATAGATGAGATTGCTGTCAGACCAGAAACAATGATTAATTGTAAATGAGAGTTACAATGGTGCATGTGTTTACCTTTTCTATCTAATCTTTCAACCTTTAAACTCCCTAGCCATCATCCTCTCTAACCAGTCACTGCAGCTTCACCCAGGATAACCCATACTGATTAACCTCTTAATTATGGATCTATTTATAACTCCCCCCTCTCATCTATCCAATCAATGACCCAACCATCCGTCCATCCAAACCATCCTTAACTTTATCCGCTACCATAATACCTTTCATCTGTCCTTCTCTCATCTATCTGTCTTTCCCTCACCTATCTAACTTGATCTGTCTGTATGTATGTATGTCTGTCTATCCGCCTATCTAACCTTCTCTCATCTATCGATGGATGTATCTATCTATCATCCATCCATCCAACCAACAGACCAACCAGCCATCCAAAAAAAACATCTTTAACTTTATCCACTACCATAATAAGCCTATCTCACTTTCCTTCAACTACCCAGCAAATCTATTGTCCAAACCATCTTTAAACTGTTTCTATTACTGAAATATTAAGTTATCTCTGAATCAAGATATTAGCCTATTTAATTTAGGTACAATGTCTTATAAGGGACATGTGGCAAGTCATTAACTAATGCTTATTTGCCAACCAATTGTCATAAGCAACAAATATAATGGTCTTTTGTTAGTAGCATGTTTTTAGTTATCCATTTCAGTGGGTTTCATATATCTATACATCTTTCTAATTTGTTTTGTACTTGCTGCCACCTGACATGTGCTGTCAAGTCTGTGTAGGCCTATTATAAATAGTCATGGTGATACAGCACCATCTCATAAAGGCCATGCCTTTTTTCCTGTAAAAGGAGCTGAGAGTGTGCACAGACCTTGCAAACTGATGACTATTTGTCCATTAGTCCATTAGTGTCCGCTGAAGGAATTATGGACTTAGCTGGGATTTTAGGTATTTATCTGAAATGTTTCTTTATAACTAACTAATTTGCTTGTGCTTTCATTCACAGGTAATGGACAAATAAACACTAGTGACGTGGAGGGGGAGAAGATTCTGTCTGCAAATGATTTTGTTGGTATCCCTCATCCCACCAACAACAATGGAAACAGACATTTGATAATTGCTAACGTAAAACAGAAGTCAACACGAAAGGTTTACACTACTGTTTCAAAAGTGGGCAGCAAAGAAGGTTTAGATCAGAAGAAGACTATGGACAGCAAATATGACAAGGACAAGGTCTTGGATTTCAATCACTACGAGGGCAAATCATTGGACAAGAAAGAGTCTGTGTTACTTCCAAATGGGGTGGTAAACTCTGGTTACATTACAAATGGTTACCCCAGCAGGCCAGCCCCTGACAATGATGGCAGTGGCTCAGAAGGTGGATATACTACTCCTAAGAAACGCAAGGCCAGACGCAACAGCATCAAGAACACAGAGAATGTGACTAGAGATAAGGAGAGAGTCATGCAGCAGGGCAATGCCACACAGGAGCCAGAGGCTTCTAGTCTTGAACCAACTGACAAAGTGGTTAGCTCACGACTGGATGGCACCAAGGCTGTCCACAAAGCAGACGGCCACACAGTAGTCAAGAAAATGGTTGCTTCAGAGGTGTCTGTTAGCGAACTGCAGAGGAAAAACTCAGACAGTAAGACAGCAGGCGCCTTCGGTAAAAAGTTTGAGGACAGGCCCAAAGCCAAGCTCTCCTCCTCTACAAAAGAGGACTCTTGGACTTTATTCAAGCCCCCTCCAGTATTTCCTGTGGACAATAGCAGTGCTAAAATTGTGCCCAAGATCAGTTATGCAAGTAAAGTTAAGGAGAACCTCAACAAAGCAGCCCAGGCTGGAGGAGAGGCACTGCCTCCTCAGATGCCCGGTAGACTGTCCCAGGTCCCCATGTCCGCTATGAAAACCATCACCTCAGCTAGCTTTACTAATGGCCCTGTTTCTGGAGATGGAAATGGTTGCCCCTCTGTTGGTACCTTCTTCACTCCTGCTGCTAGTAGTATTCCACCAGCCCCCTCTCTCCCATGTGGTGAGAACGTAGCATCCTCTTTGGACAATGACTGTAGTTCTACAACCAACCCTGCAGCAGCAGCAGCTTTTGAGCAGAGAAAGTGTACTCTTTTCATTTACCCCCTAAACCCTTTAAATATGCAACCAGTGCTCCCTAGTGCTCGTCAAGTGGACACCCCGGCTGCTCAGACAAATCAGAAAGCCTTGGGAGACATCTTCCAGAATCAGTGGGGGCTGTCCTTCATCAATGAGCCAAATGTGGGGCCAGAAGGTGGAAGTGGGAAGCCAACTATGGAGGGCAAGGCTGCGATGGTCACATTTCAAGGGGAGTGTCCTGATTCTGCCGCCCAGACGGGCTTTGATGCTAGCCTATTGATCCCAGAGCCTTTGCCTCTCACGTTGGCTCAAGACTCAGAGAAAAGGACTAATGCCCTGAGCAGTGCGTCTAATGCTCCCTCTACTACAGTGAAGGGTGAGGATGGGGCAAAGGCTCAGCTGTCTGGGCAAGAAAAGACAAAGGGCGAGACTAAGAGTCCAGGTGCATCTGTCTTGGCATCCCGTAAGGACCTGGGTGCTGAGTCTGCTCAGCCCAACCTCGTGTTTGGGATGTCTAAGGAGCAGGCCCACTCTAAGAGCCTGGACAGAGGGTGTGGCTGGGGGTCGTTTGACCTTAAAGCTGCTGTTACTTATCACACTAAAGGTAAGTCTTAATTTGCTGAATCAACACAATAAGCTTTACATTTCACTTAAATACGAAAAGTGTTAACTGAATACCATTTTAATTCAGTTAAACAATTACATTAGGCCGTCAACTATTTTGTACATTTTGATTTAATCTTTTGGTTGGTTTTGTCTCTACAGAAATGGAATACATTTTCAACTTGCAAAAACAAGGTAAACTAAACCTTTTATACTTACTATTTTGAACTTTTTCTGTGCAAAACTATTTCCGATCTGATGTTAAATGTGTCGATTTGTCTTTTAGCAAAGTTTGTTCATACATTATGATCACACACTGTATAATTTCTCTAACCTTCCCCCCCCCACAGATCCAAAAAGAGTAGTCTATTATGACGAGACCAAGGATGGACCTGATCAGTGAGGTAGAATGTCAACACTAACCTGTTCCTTACCTGGGTGCTGCAGTTATCTACTTAGGCCGTTATGATCCATCTGGAAATCAACATCGACTCAACTGTGAAAGTGGGCCAGACAGTTGTGTCGCAACAGACTTTCTTTGGAATACAGAGTGGGATAATGGGAACTCTTTTTTGGGGGAGGGGGGGGGGCGTGGGGGGTTGGGGGGGGGATGTCAGATATGGAAGAAAAGAAGAGGTGTAATGTGAGGACACATAAATCCAGTCTTTGCAGGAGTTTGTGCCGACACTCGGAACTACACGTAGACTCAAACACTTGATGTAAGAGATGTTTGGTGCCTCTCCCATGTGAACGGACTCTTGTGACACTTCCTGCTGCGATCATCACTGGGATAGACATTGGTCTCATAGCTCCTTCCTCTGGGTGTTAGGGGGAAAATAAGATGACGGTGGGTGCGAACTGCATCTCCGAGCCTTTATTCTGTTGTCCATTGAACTGTGACAACTATCAGTCTGACAGTAGGATGCCTCAATCATTTTGTTTCTTCATGCATTCAAATTAGCTCAATATATGTAGATCTGTGTGTGTGTATCATATGATTTATGCATACATATCATTATATGTACAAATTTGAATTCATCATGAAAGAAAATGTAGTACACACTTTGAAAAGGAATGCCTTGAAATACACGAAATTGGAAGGCTGGGAGTATTATTAGTCCTCTTTAGCTGCAGGTTAAATGAGAGCAAGGCTATCTTTTGAGGGAAAACACTTGTCTTAATTACTTTAGTGAAATGAGGATGCCCAGGAGAGAGAGAGTACTGCTAGGTATCTCTTGTTTGACACTATTTTTGTTTGTGTATGGTTTAGCGTTTTTTTGAGATGTGACCTACAGTAGGAACAAAATCCCAGAGCACAGACAGCAAAGTGCCCAATTAGAATGAAAGCCACACCCTAATCTGGTGTTGGTTGTGACGTTTTGATAGGTGTGCAGCACGCTGACACATTTGAGAACCAGTTATCGGTATTATTATAATTGTTTTCATCAAAGTTTTTGCTTTTATTTCTTAGTTGTTTTGTCTCTTCAGCCCTTGCAGTTGTCAGTCCACATATTTCATGACATTAATTCCTTAACTTTATAGATTTGTTTTTCTTACTTGTCATCTTATTGTGGGAGTTTTCTGGAAGAGGAGAAAAGTGACTTATCGTGGAGCAAGGGCTATGTGATGATACTTGTTATGAGGAGTGTTTGGTGTATTTGATCAGCATGGAGGCACAATACATTATGTCCTCAGACATCATTATTTAGGCTACATTTGCATACACCACATGCTAAAACAACACGTTTTTCATTTCCTAATTAACCTCTTCAGCCTAGGATATTTTGTGCTGTTTCAGCATTACAGTCTTTAATCTCTCTAGTTATTATGACAATGTATTTCTTGCACATGTTTACCGGTGTAGATGAGTGAGTGGATGAGGTGAGAAGCCACAGTATATAGCCTAACCAAGCAAAGTTGACAGACAGTAAACAATTGCAATACTAATCACTCAATGCCCCAGACCAGCCAATCCTCGTCATACTGTGTGTAGAGATGTGGGGACAGTTACTGATGCCGCATAATACAGTGTCTTTGATAAAAGTGGCTGTGTGAAAAGAGGCCTAAACATTTTCAGGCATGCCAAATTTGGCAATATAATTGGTGGACAGCCATGATGTCACTGGTACTACCATCTCTCCCATCTGTTTTGGTTTTGACTGAGCTAAGGGAGGAAATGTATTCGTTTCTTTTCTCTTGCATAAGTGATTTGGTTATTGTGTGGATTAATAGCACTTTATGTAAACTAATTGTTTTTATCTTTTAATTACTACAGATATATATGTAATGACATGGAATACTAACTCCTTTTAAGAATGGCTTTGGGCTGTTGTTATTTTTAAGAAAATGAATTAATAAATACAGAAATATAAAATGTCACTCAGGTAGCATTGGTGAAGCCATGACAAAGTTGATCAATATTGTTTTCTGCCAAATAGTTTGGAGTAAGATCCTGTCTTGTATTGTGCTCAAATTTGAATTGCTCAAAAATGGAATTGGGAGTCCTATTTGATTGACTACAGAGCTGTGACAAAATACCAAAATATTTAGCTTGCAGAAAACACTGACATGGCATGCAAGCAGCTGTCATTCATGTTAAGCTTTGAACCTCTGAATTCACTGTCCAGGCAGTTCCCCCGTAGATAAGCACACTGTTTTGCACTGGCTTCCACCCATAATGGACAGTGTGATCTTTGTTACTTTTGACTTACTTACTTTTGTCATTCACAGCCTTGAGCACCTCTCAGTGTACCACCACTGAAAGTCAGTTTGAAAGTCGGCATATATGCAATGGCAAGAATCCAAGTCTGAGCTTCCTAGTCCAGTCCTCTCATGATGAGTTCTCTGGTCACGTCACAGCTTGTACTTGCAGACCCATGGAACTACAAGGTGGTCACACACACACACACACACACACACACACACACACACACACACACACACACACACACACACCTGCTGTGTTCAAACTGTCTCTCACCTAAACTTTTATGTTCCTTCACTCTGACTTCAGTTAAAGATAGACCTCTGGGATTTCAAATGTTTTGTTTTGCTGCCATTGTATGCATTGTGTTACTAGATAAGCTACTGTAGGTAAACCTCCATTCAAAATAATGTCTTATCTGGCTAATGAATTTGTATTTTTCTGGATGTTGCCCAACAGCGATATGGTTTTATTTTCGCTATTTTAATTTTCGTTTGAACATCAGTCGACATTGGTTTTGTGAGATGGACAACCAACCAAGTTGTATGGCTAAAACTGCCATTGGTTTGTACTGTAGTTTGATTGTCCATGCACAGTTGACGAAGGACCTTTACCTCGTCCCTCTAGCCTGTTTATGGGAATATGAAACACCTGGGACAAAAAAAGCCAAACCAAGTTGGTTTATCCTTTTTAATTTGATCCAGAATGGGTGGAAAAAGTACTCCCTATGCTTCTTAATGTGAAACAGGGTGGTCTTAAAGCGGTGTGGACAGTCAGTGTCAGTGTGCTCTATCAGTACAAAGTACCTTATCTGTGCTTTGTTTTGATCCAGAAATGTTGCTGATTATGTTGAATGAGAGTTTGAGCAGATTCTTAAGAGGGCTCAAGATATAGGGAAATTTCTGAAGTTTTCCCCCATGTATTTGAAAGCACTTAGCCTAATTAAGCAAAATGGGTATTTTGAATATGCATCTAAAAATGATAGCTATTACTTTAATGATAGTGTTGTAGCCTGCAAACCAAAAACTGGTTCTTAAGAGTGGAGTTTGAGTAATACTCTGATGGGGGAGTGAGTGTGTTGGTGTGCTTTGTGCTGTGAAAGAAAAGCATGAACGTTATGAGTCTCTGTATTTTCATCCCCCTTCAGGATGTGCAAAGATGCCCATGCAGGCCTCCCAAGTCTTGAATGATGAGTTAGGTTTGTGTGTGTGCCTGCGTGCGTGCGTGTGTGTGTGTGCGCGCGATTGTGTGTGTGTGTGTGCATAATAGTGAGTTTCTCCAATAATATGCAAGTTTCCCCTTATATTTCAAAATCCCTGTTGTCATGTTCAGGTGCCTGTGTGAGAATTATAATTTTACAGCGATTTTGATTCTTTTTTTTGATTATTTTGTGTATGAAAATTGCTTCCCGAATTTTTTGTGCCATGTTTTCTTTTTGTCAAACTTTTTTTTCTATTTCAACATTTGCAATGCTGGTCAAATTTTCTTACAGCTGTCTTTTGTTACTTTCTTTCACTGACATGAAAGTAGCTGAAAGCAATGTGTGTTTTAGATGAATGAAAATGTCCTGGCTTGAAAATCATGACGTGCAAATCATTTTTCAGTGGGCTTGCATAATAAAAACTGCTTGCTGATAGGCCTATAGTCAGTCCATTATAAGTTTCGGTCTGAGGTAGTGCATCTTTAAATTGTAGGCCTACTTTGAATTGATCTAACGCATTAATGTATTAACTTTTTATTTGTATGTTTAATGAGCTGTGTTTATTTTTGAATTTTGTCACTTAATTTATTTGTAGATGCACAATTAGAATTAAACTACTTTGCTTCAAAGGAAAATTATAGGGATAATTAAGATGACTCACTTTTGAAATATTGTTTGAAATGAACTTTTTAGACAATTTAGTTATTGATTATTATAGCTCAATTAGTCCTCATAATTTTCTATAAAGCCTCAATGTTAAGATCTTTGTGGCTGATGGCAATGTTACTCCTTTCTTAAAATAGTTTTGCTATTTTCCAGAGTACTTGTGAGTTACTTTTAATGCATTTCTTCAAATAGTTGTGGTGGAGTTATGAGCACGGATAGACACCAAGAGTGTTCCTGTTAAGAATTTGTCTGGGTTTTTGGCAGTGTTCTTGATCATGTGTGTTGAAGGGGAGCAAGGTAAAGGGGATTGATGTACAGTTTGGTGAATGCAAAATAAGAGCGATGTCAAAGGTACACAACTCAAATATTCAGCTATACTGTATGGTCGACGCACTTAAATTGGGAAGGCTTTGATGGTGCAAGCCAGCATAGTTTGAACCAACTGCGTATGGATGGAACTTAGTGCGTAGCCAGAATCGTAGCAGCTGAATGCCACTGTGGGAGTGTGTGATGGTATGAATGAGGACAAATCCAAAAGAAAAAAAAACGAAAAAAAACTATGTAAATAGAAATAATAACAAATACCGAAAGTGCTGCTTCTTCATCCAGTTATCGATTGTCTGTAATGGGAAATGCTGGACTTAGTGTTTTTGCTCCATTCTGTCCTGTCTATCACTTATTGCTGTCCATGCCTCTTGTGAAAACTTTTTTTGGGGGGGGGGGGGGTGGGGAGACATATTTTTTACCCTCTGGCACCTGAGAGCTATTTGTGGGCACACATCTCTGTATATGTTATAGCGACACAAGGGAAATGTGTGTATTTATGGGGCTCCACAGTGCTAATGTTCTTTTCACGGGGTGATGCAGTGGTACTGAGCTGTGTCTCTGAGGAACACTGCTGTGTGTGTGGTGCCAAGTCCATCTTTGTACTCTCTGTTTCTCTCTGTCATCTCTAGTGGCTGTTGTGCTTGTTGAAGCGTTAGCAATCTGCTCCTAGTAAATTGACCCCCCCCCCCTCAGAATCTTAGAGGCAACAGCAGAAAAAAAAAATGTTTTTTCATGTTTTATAATTTGACATTTAAAAGTTTTAAAGTGTGCTGTCTGAAATAGTTTCATTTTCTGAATTTAACAAATGCATCACATTACAAATACCTAAATGTTCCTCTTTTTTTAAAGCATGATAATAACCCTCAAATTCCAAACCAATGTAATAAATTTAAGAGACTCAGTGTTCACAATTTCAGTTTCCATTAAAATGTTCAATTTTCTTTAAAAATCTTCACTGGGTTCTTGTTCTTGTTTTTTCTTCTCATACATGTTCTACTGAAATGTGCAATGTTGCATCCAAATAAACTTAGAATTTCACAAGTGAAGTACATTGCCTTAGAAAATTGAATAGTACCTGACTAAAGGTGCTGTATGCAATATTTGAGCAATCATTTCCATTTTCTTTAGTTTTCCTTAGGAATACAGCATAGAAATCACTTTGTACTGCATTTTTTTTTGCAAGAATGTGAAGTTGTTCATCTTATCGTGTGTAATACTGACTGGTGGTGACTTTCTATTACTAGTTCTCTCTTGGGATTTTTTGTTCCATCACAGACTATTTATAGTCATAAAGGGCTATTTGCAGGTGGAATTGTTGCCTACTCCTGTTAATTTCCATGATAAAGGAAGGATGGTTACTATCACCTGATTTAAGTATGTAAGTGAATGGATACTTCATGGTACATTACAGGTAGTGTATGCAGTACACTAGTACTTTCTATCTATCTGTCTATCTATCAGTACATCTCCTCCTGCAGTACCATGTTTTATGCTTTGATAAGAGTGGCACCATCCTACTACTTATAGTAAGTATCACAAATGAGTAACAAACCAAACTACATTGGGGGGAAAAAGGAGGGGAAGTACTGAACATGGTATCAATCTGGGAACAGCATATTACACACTGGTACAGTATGCCTCTGAATCCTATGTCCACTTTAGGTTTGTGAAAAGTAAATAGTGCTGTACAGTGCATTTGTAAAGTATTCAGACCCCTTCACTTTTTCCACATTTTGTTATGTTACAGCCTTATTCTAAAATGGATTCAGTTCATTTTTTTCCTCATCAATCTACACACAATACCCCATAATGACAAAGCGAAAAACAGGTTTTTAGAAATGTTTGCTAATTTATTCGAAATAAAAACCTGAAATATCACATTTATGTAAGTATTCAGACCCTTTACTCAGTACGTTGTTGAAGCACCTTTTGCAGCGATTATAGCCTCAAGTCCTATAGCCCCAGTCTGAGGTCCTGAGCACTCTGGAGCAGGTTTTCATCAATGATCTCTCTGTACTTTGCTCTGTTCATCTTTCCCTTAATCCTGACTAGTCTCCCAGTCCCTGCTGCTAACACAGCATGATGCTGCCACCACCTTGCTTCACCGTAGGGATGGTATTGGCCAGGTGATGAGCGGTCTGGTTTCCCCCAGACGTGACGCTTGGCATTCAGGCCAAAGAATTCAATCTTGGTTTCATCAGACCAGAGAATCTTGTTTCTCATGGTCTGAGAGTCCTTTCGGTGCCTTTTGGCAAACTCCAAGCGGGCTGTCATGTGCTTTTTACTGAGGAGTGGCTTCCGCCTAGCCACTCTACCATAAAGGCCTGATTGGTGGAGTGCTGCAGAGATGGTTGTCCTTCTGGAAGGTTCTCCCATCTCCACAGAGGAACTCTGGAGCTCTGTCAGAGTGACCATTGGGTTCTTGGTCACCTCCCTGATGATGGCCCTTCTCCCCCTATTGCTCAGTTTGGCCGGGCAGCCAGCTCTAGGAAGAGTCTTGGTGGTTGCAAACTTCTTCCTTACTTCTTTAAGAATGATGGAGGCTACTGTGTTCTTAGGGACCTTCAATACTGCAGAAATGTTTTTGTACACTTCCCCAGATCTGTGCCTCGACACTATTCTGTCTCAGAGGTCTACGGACAATTCCTTCAACCCCATGGCCTGGTTTTTGCTTTGACATGCACTGTCAACTGTGGGACCTGATATAGACAGGTGTGTGCCGTTCCAAATCATGTCCAATCAATTGAATTTACCACAGGTGGACTCCAATCAAGTCGTAGAAACATCTCAAGGATGATCAATGGAAAAAATGTCTAGTGTCATAACAAAGGGTCTGAATACTTATGTAAATGTGATTATTTCAGTTTTTTTATTTTTAATAAATTAGCAAACATTTCTAAAAACCTGTTTTCGCTTTGTCATTATGGGGTATTGTATGTAGATTGATGAGGAAAAACATAATTGAATCCATTTTAGAATAAGGTTGTGACATAACAAAATGTGGAAAAAGTTAAGGGGTCTGAATACTTTCCGAATGCACTGTAGTGAACCTTTGTTTTGATCAATAGTCAACAGCAGTATTTTCTCTTTTTCAGACCATTCTCTGTAAACCCGAGAGATAGTTTTGTGTGAAAATCCCAGTCGATCAGCAGTTTCTGAAATACTCAGACCAGCCCGTCTGGCACCAACAACCATGCCACGTTCAAAGTCACTTAAATCACCTTTCTTCCCCATTCTGATGCTCGGTTTGAACTTCAGCAGGTTGTCTTGACCATGTCTACATGCCTAAATGCATTGAGTTGCTGCCATGTGTTTGGCTGATTAGATGTTTGCGTTAATGAGCAGTTGAACAGGTGTACCTAATAAAGTGGCCGTTGAGTGTATATACACACTTAACATGTCTACCTTATGCAGAACCAGATTAAATGCTATGTAATGCCAAAGACTTTTTGTTTTGTTAAGCATCAGGAAACACTGAATGAGTGTTTTGATGTGGTTCCTATAGCGCCCTCAGGTCTGAGAGAAAGTGTAGGAGTTGCAGGTTAGAGAAGAGAGGGATGTGAGGAAGAGGACAGACATGAAAGAGGGTTTCTGAAAGTTGACACCTCAGTGTTCAGACAGGCTGTGTCTGGATTTGTTTTTCTCCCTCTCATTCAACACACACACACACACACACACACACACACACACACACACACACAGACTGCTGCTGCTCCCATTTGTCTTTAGCTTTCTCTCTCACTCTTTTCTTCTCCAAGGGATGGAGAAGTGAAGAGAGCCAACAGATGAGAAGGGCAGTGAGAGAATGAGGAGGGGGGTCAAAGCAGAGGGTTGAGGATTCATCAAGAGCCGAGGATGGGGTCTTGCTTGACAGAGCCTCAAGACCTTGGCAGGAAAGGTTTGGCTCGAGATGTAATGTGTACAGCATCAGAAGTTCAATATGGGGAAAGAGGAGACGAAGAGGGAGGCATCCAAATGTGCTTTTTCTCTCTCATGTGACCTACTGGTGCTGTAAATATCCTGGACAGCAGCCCCTGCCAATCCATTACCTTCTACTTATAGTGGCACAGGCAGCTACAGTAGAACAGAACGCTGTGAATGCTGGGAGGACAATAGTGGTGAGAGAACCACCAGCTGGGCGCTTGTAGAGATACTGTACAATCAGGGCAAACAAATGGACCATGTTTTTCTACTCCACAGGGATGGAAATGGCCTGTGTCTTACATCCCAAACCCGCAGAACCAGTTGTAGGAAATACAGAATAAACTGTTGGGTGAAAAATGTTGATAATGTTATTTCTTTGTTTGGCTCGACGTTGTCATTTTCCTCTCCACAGGCATCATCTGGTACCCTCTACTCCTCGTCTACACCCTGTGTAGGAGGCTGGTCTCTGGCCCCAATTTCTCCAGCCAGATCTCCAGCACAGTGCGCCTGTCTCTTTGAGGCAGTTGTAGCCTCTAGTGTAAATCTGAGACTGTTCAGAGGTCACCCGACCATGTCCCAAGTGACTATCTCCGTCCCCCTCCTGTCTCCTGGTTTGCGGTTGAGCCTACTGCCTGGCGGCCCCCCCTGTGTCCCCCTTTGCCTTACTTTTACTCTACCATGTGAGCTTATGGAGCATCAGTCACTGTTTATGACACTGATCCATTCCCGAGGCTATTACTGATAATAATAATGCCTCCATCATGGCCCTGTGAAATCCTCCAGGGACTTGTCTTCTTGTAATGGATTGTCATCCTGTGCCTCAGCCTTGGATCTGTATAGGCCCCAGTCTGTCAGCAGGTATTAGAAAGCCTGTCGGCTTAAAGCAGAGACCTTCTCCCAAAATAAACTGGACCTCCTTCCTCTTAGTTCCCCCCGGCGTTATCTCCACCGAGGGATTAGCTTGGCTCTTGGTAGCTAACGGTTTGCTAACATAAAGCCCTCTCCCTGTTCCATGGCAGATGTGGTGTGTGTTCTGTATGCGACCGGTTGATTGGTGAACGGATCCCTCAGCCAAGCTGTGTCAGTATTACACCTTCATTGTGTCTACCTTTACAGAGTAGTGTATTACCACTTTAACTTTAGAGCCTGCGCAGTATGTTGGGATGCTCTTAGAAATGTTTACAAAATGCATCTTTATCATAAGCTGTATTCAATCTACCTCCCCCTAAAGCATATTTGGTTAGTCACTTGGTGTATCTTTTGTTTGCCCCTCCCTCCACAGCTCTACAGTGACCTTGCCAACATGAGATGAGATGCCCCCGTCTCTTCTTGTGTTGGAGGAGACTTATCAGCACATGGCTGTCACGGCACCACCACCACCGCTGACACACGCACAGCACTCCATCTAGACAAGGCTATGAATGTATGTCCCTGGCTGAAGAGCAAAGACCACTGTGGATAACCCTGGATATAAAATGGGAAGGACGGGAAGAATTAAATCTATATGAGTTTATACAGATCATTTCCTCAGACTTTGAGAATGAATCCACATGAGAGTGTGACCTCTGCAGTGGCCTCTAGTGGCCTCTGAAGGTACTGAATGACCCAAACAGCCATGGTTCCCCTAGTGAACCTCTCTGTGCTTCTGTAATGTATTTATTTACTACTGCTGTATTTTGTGACAGTGTATTCTGCCCAGGGACTGCAGGAAATGGAAAAGAGCTGTGTGCTGTAGCGATATCTGGTGCCATACTTGTCGTGCATGGTCCCTGACAAATAGAAAGAAAAAAATCTAACAGAATCTAACAGATGCCATTAACAGTGGGTAACCTAGCACAAAGAGCTCTTTGGACCGTTAAAAGATGTACGGCTGGATAACATCCTTGGAATACAATGGACGCTGTACAGTACTTTCTGTTTCCTATTCAAGTAAATAAATAAATAAGAGAAATGCACTCCCAAAACCACAGAATAGAATATTTATGTTTAGTTGTGGTAGCTATCTGAGTTGTTTAGTAAAACACATACACCTACAGTATGGAACGGCTGTTGAGTTTGTTATATTTTCAAACTTTACATACTGTCCCCGCCCTTGTCTGTGTTGTGAAACATGTTGATGTATCATTGTTAAAGGTGAACAAAATGAAAAAATGGTTCTGGTTGTCACCACAGCATCGCCCTTGGCCACTTCACACGACTCTCCTGTAGATGGGGCTGTGAGCCCATGAGTATTTCTAGGTAGGCAAAAAGGAAAAGCCCTTGCAAGAAGCCTCTTAGAAGCTTATGAGTTTGATATGTGTTCTGGTAAAACATGGAGGGCCAATTGCTGCCAACTTTGACAGGGGGGGATGATCGCAGGATGATCGCAGGAGGATCACTTGTCAAACCAGGGTGTGTTCCAATTCTCTACCCACTCACCCAGAAGTGTGCACTTGTGCATTTTCCCTCATGGATTTCGATTGGTGCATGGATTGGAGCAAGCAGGGCTGGAGAGAGTTTCCACCGTGTTCTTTACACCACTCCATTCCTTTTAAATCCATGAGAGGGAGTGTACGAGTGCACACTTCAGGAGAAGGGTAGAGAATCGGAACGCAACCCTGGTTTAACAAGTGATCATCCTGTGATCTTCGCCCTGTCAGATGGCAGCAATTGGCCCAATGTGACTGGCTGTAGACACACTGTAGATGCAACAGACACAGCAGCTGTGGTTATTGAAATATCTGTACAGTAGTTTAGGTGTTTGATGTGGTTTTGTCTTAGTTGTCTGTGACACATCTATGCTCGATGAGGCACACAACAGAGGGTTTATCAGTCATATATAACAACCATAGCCTGCACTGTACCCCCTTAAATGCTCTATTTTAGTCTTAGACTAAGAAGTCTTCTTTATCAAGACCTTAAACAAAGCTAGTTGATTTAGGCATTTGAAGACATGTACAGGTACAAAGAGCTTCATGAAGATGGCCTTTGCTTTGAATTGTAGAGATAGCATTGTCCATTCCCGCTCACCCGCCCTTTCTCTCAAATCCCTCACTTCAGCTTGATGTTGACAGTATCTGTGGTCTCACACAGCTCTCTCTGCTCACCACCACTGTCCGCCTTTGTCGGTTCAGACGAGAGTGATGACGCCTCTCATTGTGGTGGCCAATATGACAAACAGGGAACAAGATTACCCTTGACATGGGGGCGGGATGGATGGAATAGTGGCTTTGTCTCAGCCAGTGTCCTTGTCCAGGACACGCAGCCCCCTCTTACTGCATTGTGGAGGCAGTGAGGGCTTGTTTCAGTACCATCCAGCCGATGAATCTCACAGAATGCGGACAATACAAATACTGAGTGTATGTTTTATAGTGCTGTGATCTCTCTCTCTCTCTCTCTCTCTCTCTCTCTCTCTCTCTCTCTCTCTCTCTCTGTGTCATATAATGAGTGGCCCAGCGGATGTCAGCTCCAGTCCAGCTCTCTGTGTAATGGATGGGATGCTGTGAATGGAGGAGATTGATAACAGCCGCTAAATACAGCCATTCACACGCTGCCCTGCGCCATTATTTCATTTGCCCCAGCAGTGGAGGGGGGAAAATAGCACAAGAACTATAGAAATAATAATAGTATTGTGTCAACACTGAAAGTATATTGCTGATGTACACTAGACATGTTTTCATAATTGTTCTGACAATGTTGTGTATGTACAAATCTGTGTGAGATATACATGTATTGTTTCTTACTGGCTATACTATAATAGAGTACCAGGGTTAACAAATACAAATGAAAGTGAGAGATCCCCACCATATAAATGAAATATAAAGTAAAAGCTGACTCATTATAAACATTCATGATTTAAAATGCCAAAACATGTATCTTAAAATCCAGTTTATACAGACAGATGGTGATAGTGTCTAAAAGGCTGTTATATCCCTCACTGAAGTGTTTGTCATTCACTGAATGGCCTCTCTACCTGTTCCTGTTAATGGCAAAGCTTCCCTTCTCTGTCCCGCCACCAGAAGGGAGATTGATCCTATTCATTTCTGGACTCAAAACCTGATCTCCATTCAAAAGAGCCCGCCGACTGAAGGCTTACAAAGCCAAGGAGTTAAATGAAAGGGGCTTTTGTGATGTTTGCCCTCATGAAAGCTTGAGATTTCCACCGCCACCATTTTTCCAGTTCCTTCAGCTGACAAAAGAGATTTGAGATCAGGCTAACAGTCGTCTGAAAGCAATGACCTTGGCGCTGTCTCTTATTATTATTAACCTTATTTTTCCACTGCAAAAAAGAAAGTGGTCTTTCTTGATGCCACCTCTCACCCTGTTGTACCTGGAGAAATGCCTCCATGATAATAGAACCAGTGATTGTTTGCGCACAATCGACTGGAAAGCAATCCTGACGGTAAGAGGGCTGGCTTTGGTGTGGAGATGGGTTATAAACACAGCAATGAAAATGATAGATATGAGATTGTAAAAAAAAATAGAACCATACATTTGTGTGTGCTATGAATTCCAAAGTGACCATGGAAAATGAGAGCGTAGCTCCACAGAGGATGTCAAACTCAAAAGAGATGAAGCTCAAACGATCAGAAAGAGCCCCTGGTTCTGTTCCCTAACATGGAACTTTTAAATGGAGAGAATTGGTTGGATTTATGTCTTGCTTGGTAACCATTATCAATTAGTTCAAAATATACCTGTCTACAGTACAGTTCAATCTGTAACTGTTTTATAGTCAATTGTATGTCAGGATAATAACCACCAGTAAATGAGAAGTGCAACCAGCATGGATTAATATTGTACACTAGCAACAGTATAATTAAGCCCGCCTGAGGTTGAGAAGTGGGGCTCTTATCCTATCTACCTCCTCACAGCAAAGCCAACAATTGGTACTTGTTGACCCCATGCCAGTTTCACATATTACAATACCTGCATGCTGAGTTTGAATGAAGATTGACTTTCTCAAACCATGTGTTGTTGTAAGGTTGATGCTGTAGGGACTGCAAAGCTCAGCTGTATTTCCCGCTGCTGGCACCAGACCAAGGCTCCTCAATATTTCCTTTGAAAACGTCTTCCCAGGCAGGTAATTAAGTTTTCGGTTAGACTCCTGGCAAGGATCTGTGGATATAAATGATTCCAATAGAGCATGGACGGGAATTTAATTGATCAAAATGCCATCCTCTCTGCCATTCAAGTGGACTGAGGGTAATAAATGCAGAAATGAGAAAAGTTTATGGCGTCTGGCAAGGCAGCTGAGGAGGCCGTGCCAAGCAGCAGCAGGGACTGTGCCAAACACACCAATTAATACTATAAGCGAACGTGAGTGCTGAGTGTGCCCGTCAAAGGGGCCGTCACATCAGGAGGGCCAGTCCGTTGTGCAGGTGATGCAGCCAGACTGGCCGTCATTTGTTTACCACCCATCCATCCGCCCCCCACTCTGCCGTCCCGCCCTCCGACCAAGATCAATGGGCGGACGGCTCTCGCGGTGATGGGACACCCCATTACTAAGGCATCGCTCCACCTCCATGGAACCTGAGGCGGGCCTGTAGATAGATAGATGGAGGCGGTCTGTGCCAACGGAGCTGCCCTCATATTACTGCCTTATGCTCTGTCCTGTTTCAGGCTAAGAAGCATAGACTCTGTTTCTGCCCTGTTTAAGTATCTTCTGTCTTAAACTTTATCTTATACTGTGGGGAGGACTGTCCACATTGGGGTCAACATTAAGCAAAGGTATTCCTGTACCACTTTTGGCACAGGAATGTAAACATTTATTACAACATTCATGTGTTTTTAAGTTTGTTAAAAGTATCTTACAATGTGGAAGTTTGTTACACATACCGCACAACATCTTGTGTATATTTTTGAAGGTCCTCCATCGAAAGATCTGTACACTGTAATATCTAAGGTATCCCAAAAAGCAGCGAAGCTGGCATGGTGTTGTAATTATCATGGAAAACAGGATATTATGTATTGAATGCACAGTGGGTATTTTAGTGTTATCGGTGAAGAGTGACTGTCTGCCAGTCACTCTGATGGACAGCTTTGAAATGTAACTGTATCGCTGTGTGTGAAATGGAAAGGAAATGGCTTTGAGTGACTTGTTTTATCTACCGACTTATATCCTGCTCATATTTACCATTAAACCCCCTATCATCACATCTCACTCCATCATCCGCCTCCTCAACAGCTTTGTCTTCTAGAAGAAAGAGTAGAAATCTCAGGGGGCTGTAAAGCTGATTAGCTTATGAACTATGACTGACATTTCACCATTTCAGTTTGATGTGCGTTTTGTTGTGCAGTGTTTGTGTGTTTCTTTGATGATTTGCATAGAAACAAAGAAAGAGAGACTGAAACGAAAGATAGACAAAATGGATACGTTCTCTTGCCACCAATGTGAAGATTGGATGTCCATGAAAACTGATACAGTCATGTAACACATTTATCAATTAGACATTGCAAGTTATCTTATAATAGTGTCTGAGTTGGGACTATCTCTCTTTCTCTCTCTCACACACACACACACACACACACACGCACGCAGGCACACACGCACACACGCACGCACGCACACGCACACGCACACGCACACGCACACATGCACACACACACAGACACACACACACATAGAGAAAATGGTATCTGTGCACTTAGAACTCAAGCTATTTCCAGGGACTGGGATCAGGCTGTGTTGACTGCCAATGATGAGATATTGATTAGCCGGGAAATGTCATTGTTGAATAATAGCCTGGAGCCATGAGAGTTTCACTGACAGGAGGGGGTAGTGTTCCTCTGCAGCCACTGGGTGAGGCTGTTATTGCTCTATCTCTGTCTCTGACCAGAGAGGCCTCACAGTCTTAAAGTGTGTGCAGCACAGTTCACTGAGCAGTTGTCATCTGTAGCAAATTGAAGGGCAGATGCCTGCTGCAGTGTACATCCTGCTGAAACTATGGATGTTTATTTTTGAATCTGCAGTTAAGTATAGTGTAAAAAAGAAAACAACCTAGGCTGCCGTGAAATCAGACTGCAGGCTGAAAATATATAGATGCCACTCTCAGTCATTTCAGTAGTGGCCCCAGAGTGAGGGAGATGATGAGACAGAAGCTCTGAAATTGCCTGCACAATTGCTGTCCATACTGTATGGTAGAGAGAGAGTAATAGTCTGCTGTTTTTGTGAAAGCATTCTTTTATATATGAGATACAAAAACATTCCTGCATGTACACATTTCTATGTATTTGAAATGTGTGTGTGTGTGTGTGTGTATGTGTGTGGCCATGCGTGCGTGTGTGTGTGTGTGTGTGTGTGTGTGTGTGTGTGTGTGTGTGTGTGTGTGTGTGTGTGTGTGTGTGTGTGTGTGTGCGTCTGTGAGTGTGTGTGTTTGCATAAAAGAGTCAAGTGACAGCCCGGGATGTGGGAGAAGCTCCAGAAACCTGGGAAGCCAGGTGTAAATCAGAATTTGGGAATAACAAGGCTGTAAGAGGTAAATCTGGGAGTGCATGACAATCATTCGGAGCGTAGCAAAGCAAATGAATACATTTAAGATCAGCCTTTAGAGAGGCATCTACCACAAAACAAACCCCCCCCCCCCCTTTCCGGCCCATCACCATATCCCGATAAAACTGGAGAAGGAATAAATAAATAAGAATCCCCATGACAACTGAGAGAGAACAATTGTCACGCTGCGTGCCGGATGACTGGCATCGCGGTCCCTTCATCCCTCTTAAGGCCCCCGACGGCAAATGCCAGAAGATATATTATTCATGGAGCCTCACTGCAAGCTCTATTGACAGGAAGCCGGGTAAAGTTCCCTGGTGCATATTCCTCTGTCTGACTGTTCCGTCTCAGGCCCACGCCACCTATACAGGTGCCACCCCCCAAAGCCTATTTCAAAAGGAAACGTTTATGGGGAAAGGTGCCCTCGTGCTTTGACGCGCAGGGGGCCCCTGGCGTTTTTCATGCCGGTCATTCAGGCTTGAAGACGTTGGGGGAAGAAGCGGCGTCTGTTTCAGATAAACAACATGGAGTTGGCTGCCATGACTGAGTTCTCGTTAGCTAGGCGATCCGCTCTGGGAGCCACCCCAAGAGATGCGCTGAGGTGCTGCCAAGTTTCAGTCGGAGTGAACAGAAAAGAGAGAGTGCCTCTTCCGCAAGCTTTAGTTATTCAAATCCTTTACCACCACCAAACCCCCCCAATCCCACCCCCCCCATCCCCCCAACACCACCCTGTTAATTCCTGAAGGAAGATTAAGCCTTTTGCAAACCAATTAGATAATAATAACAATGAATTATGCTGAAGACTCCCCTGGTAGGCAGTCATAAGTGGGTTGTAAACGAAGACTGAATATTAGAAACATATGGCCCTGCTGGTGCATTCTCATTCAGTTCAATGCTGAGGAAAGAGACGAGTGCTCATGGATAAACCTCAGCTGTATTCTCACTTCAGTGGGACTGCTCTCGAAATGACATCAGCATCATCAATGGCAGGTTTGATGGACACTAGTACCCTTCATGTTGGCAACAGGTAGCTGGGTATCATATCCTCTGTGATGGTTACTCCCCCTTAAGACTCAGCAAGGCATGTTCCATAACTACCTTGACCTGGAAGACAGGGGGGTGTCGGCCATAGAGGAGATGGACAGAGGATGAGCCTGAGGGGAGGAGAAGAGACCCAGTGGACTGCACAGTGGCGATGGATGGAGGAGATGACAAATCCCCTTGAGGAGAGGCTCTCTGGTGACAGAGGAGAGTTCTTTTAGGTGCACACTTTGTGGGGAGGAAACAGAGCCTTGAGATATGAGGGGTGGTCATGCTGAAGGTGGTGCAGATCCACATGAAGACAATGTCAAGTTGATTGTCCATGTTGTGTGTGGCCCAGCACTGTTCACTGGTGAGTTTGAATGAGTGAAGTAAAAAGCCAATAGTCTGGTTGAAGGTATTCATCTCCGTAACACTTTACCATCATGTTTCTCCTATACCTGTGCAGTAACACTTTACCATCATGTTTCTCCTATACCTGTGCAGTAACACTTTCATTACTGTAGTGACAACATTGTATTCATGTTGTAACACAGAATTGTGGTACTATATGGATGGTTTGTGTTATGACACAAGTGTAGGGAAAAGTTACTATGCAATTACAAGGCAATTATTTATGTACAATTAGCTGCATGTTTATACAATAAAATATAAAGACAATTAAAACATTCATTATTTGGTCTTACTCATGCTGAAACAATGTAACAGCAGATAATGAAATAGATGTCTGATCTGATATCATCATATTGATATTTATATGTTTTATATCCTTCCCTTGCCAAACTGTATTGCCAAGTCTTACCAAGCCAATGTGTCCTAGGAGGACCATAATGGAAATAAGACCTTGACTGTAGTGTACTATCCTTCATGATTTTATTCATGTTTTATGTATGCTTGGTTTTAAAATGGTCAAATAAACAAAACTAAACTCAACTAAAACATTGTTATGAAAGTTACTACACCGGTAATAGAAACAATGTCATGTAAAGTGTGACTTGCCCCTCTTACAAAACCTATTCTATGACGGTCTGATAACAACAAAAACAGTTTGATTCAGTAAGAAGCATTCATTACACAACTCAGCCCTTAATCAAAGCTCCCAGAGACTAAGAAGTCTCGCCAGTCTTTCTGAGTGTCATATTACACCCACTCCCCTGTGTGTCCCTCTCTCTGCTGTGCTCATTTACCTCCATCTTAATGGTAAACAACCAAAGACCCCATATCACTATAACGCCCACACTGTGGGGATAGGGGAAAGGGACTTGATGGCACTCCTTTCCAGCAATTTTCTTGTCTACTTACACTTCCACCTGTGCAGTTGGTGGCAGTTTGGAGAAATTAAAAGTCAGACTGGAGCAACTCATGCATAAGTGTCAGGATTTTGACAAAGATTCAAACAGGCATGGCATCACCACAGACACAACGTCCGCTAACTGCTGCCTGTTTTAGTAATGGAAACTTAGCAGACAGTTGCTGTCTTGATGTGCACCTTCACCGATCATTAGATTAGTGTTGCCTGAAACAAAGCTTGATAAGTTAATTAAAGCTGATTAATGACATTCAACAGGTCAGAGAAAGATAACCCTCCAGATTTACCTCAGACCAAACAATCTCTCCTTTTCCGTTTTGGTTAGTAATAGTATTTGCAATTCACAGCAGCATGCTATTTTGGTCATAGCTCTTAATTATGATCGGTGTGTTATTGCTCACCAGAGCATAGCAAATTGCCGTTATGTTGTTTGCCTGGGCCTAATCTAATTGGCACATTGTCACAAAAGTAATTATCTGTCATTTAAATTGATGCCATAACCACAAGTTAGGGACGCACCTGCTGCCACCAGCCTGGCAGAGAATAAATAAGGAGGATGCAGGCCCAGTCCCCCTCCCTCCGGTGGTCTCTGTAGTAGAGTATCAGGTGAAGGAACTCAGCAAATATAAACACGTCCAAACCCCTGCTTGTATGTGACACACATGTTACTCCTCTGGATAGACCTACTACGTCATCGGTGGCAGGGCCAATGCTCCTCACACCTATCCAACACTCCTTCCTCTCTCTCCCTGGTTCAAGAGAGAGGCCTTGGGCTCGCCTCCATTAACACCAGTGTGACACAAGAAATGTCTCACCCACAAAACCCACACAGCCAGATGACAGCCGCTAATATCAGGGACTCCTGACATACGCTACTGTGTCTGACAATAGAATCAAATGTAATTGGATAAAATATCTGGACAGCGAAATGCCATGTAGTTTATAGCCCGATGATGTGTTTCTGTAGATAGACACCAGTGGGAGTGAGAGGGCAAACATGCCTCTCGCAATGTACAGCGGCTAAGATGCATGTGTGGAGGAGAGCTCAGAATGAAGTCAGCTGTGAAAGCGGTGGTTCAAAGACAGGACTCCCTCACCTCACACAGCAGCACCGGCAGGAGCATCTGATCAATGTTGGACAGATTCAGACTGACCCAATACTGTGAGCTGCTCCCCCACTTAATACAATTACACCAGCCCCGCTCCGAGCTATCAAGGTTTTTCTTTCTAAGCCTTCGCAAGTCTGTCAGTAATTGGCTGAAGCAATTCAACGCCCACTCCATCCCCTTCAGCGAGGATTGCAGGATCCATCATTGAACCATTGTTTCATAAAAATGTCTTAAAAGACCGTTTCCCTCGCCGTCTCTAATTGGGACTGAGTGAAGATATCATAAGGACCAAGATATGAGGATTTAATGGTCCAGTATGTAGACTTGAGCTTTAAAATAGTGTTAAATGGACATGATATATCTGCAGCCATCAAGGAATGAGAACACACGATAAAGACCCTTCAGTAAAGAATGCTGTCCAAACAAAGCACTTTTTAAAATCTGTTGACAAGGTCGAGCACTGGCCTGTAGGTAGCCATTTTACGTTCACTTTGTTTACAAGGACATAGGCACGTATTTTCCGTTATTAGAAAATGTAGCATGAAAGTATGTACAATTTCAAACGCTCAGTGTGGCCAAAGACCGCATGAAACAACATGCGTCACCTATAAGATGTCTTCATTTTGACATCATAGATGTCAGATGTTTGAGGAAACATAGAACCATTATGTATGATGGTCGACGTATTTTTCTAAATTGCCCGTGATAAGTCCCCCTCTCTCAGGAGCGGAAATAACCTTGACAACAGTGTCAATCCCCACACAGTCAGATCCAGGCCCTTGCTGGTTTAAGTATATGCATCCACAGCACCTACTGGGTGTATGTAGATATATTAGACCCATAGTGATAGCCTCATGAGTAATGGGATAGCCCTAGTCATAGAAATCAGGAATGGAGGAGAGAAAGCTTCTTTTGTCCCCTGAATAGCATTAAATATTAAAACTGAAAGAGGAAGAAGACTATGATGAATCTGACCTTATTAATTTGTGCTTTAAATAAATCATGCAGGATTCATTGTGTCTGCTTCAGCCCCTTCTCTATTCACACACACCCCACCCTATCCTCATACATGTGATGTTAGGAATGCTGATGACCAAACCTCAAGCCACTGTCTGTGACCTCAGACTACTCCGTCACTAACAAGAAATGGAATTGTGTACCAGTTTGTTTTCTGTGCTGCCATGGGGGGCTATGATCGTGAGATAATAGGCATGACATGAAGCCAATTAATTACAGTAGCCTAAATAAAGCATTGCTTTAGTAAGGACCAAGATATCACGAAACTACATTTTATGGATATGTATTGTTGTGTCCTTTCTATTTTCCTTCCTGTATAAATGTTTTGAAAATGATGTTCTTTCTTTTATGAAATGTTGATGTGGTCTCTCTCCACTATGTCTGCATGTCTTAAAGAATGAATCAATGTCTGTACTTTACTTTGACACAATAACATTCGTTTTGTGATTTTAACGTTTCTGATGTGACAAATACTATAATCTCCTGGAACATTTGTAATTCTGTGTCTCCAGGGTGTTGGAAAATGAGTGTCTCATGTGGTGTTTATCATTTCTATATATCTGCCTCTAATTCATACCATCGATGTGGAGCTTTAAATCCTCCTGATGTATGGTTTGATAAAGTTGCCACTGATCTCAATGCAGCTGTCAGGCCCTTTCCTTGGAGGGCCATGCTTTGCCCTTGACAAATTGGCTTCTGAAAGGCAATTCCTTCTCCTGGGTTTGAAAATAGGAGCGTCAGCTTGACAAGACAGGAGGAAGCTCCTTCTGGAGATTGGGGTATAAATAAAATAAAGAATGAGGGAAAAAATAAAAGTAGTGAGCCCCTCCCTTTTTCATTCTTGTCCAGACTGGTGCTGCTCAGTCAGAGTCGAGGTTGTCAGTGATAATCTTATCTGACTATGACGGCTAGCAGAGAGGGACAAAGGCGATACTGCCAGACTGCAGGTCTGATAGGCCACTGATTGCATAGCTGTCCAATACAGGGACAGTTGCCGTGGAAATGATGAAAGACGTGTGTCCCACCCTTTTGCCCTCAGCCATCAAGAGATGAAAACACCAGCCACTTTTCAACCAGGGAGAGAAGCCCTAAATGTCGAAAGATGAAACTCAATTTAGCATTCACAAGTCTCTGAATCCTAACTCCTACCATTCAGTTCACTTATAGTATTTCAAGTAAGGATTATACCTTCAGTGCACAAAAACAAGCAGTAAAAATCTCTAGTGTTTCTATGAGAGCTACAGTAACAGTACAGTATGTTGACAAACCCCAAACCTTCATTGACCATCAAGGTGTACAACAAGCATTAACATGAACACATTAGAGAGCAATGGCCTGTAGGTAGACGTTTTATGTTTACTTTGGATGTGCAATGAGCAGAAACACATCTGAGACCATAGTCTCATTTCATGACATCCCATGGATATGATACTCAATTTACCTCACAACTATTTGTTTTCACAACCCCTGGATGAGAGTTTTGAGGGGCCAGACAGCTCCCATGTCTGTGCCTGTGCTCGTCTTTCCCCTGGGCCGTGCGTCGTGACTCATGAGGCTCCCAGGCTCACATCCACACGTCTGTACAGCAACTTATTGAACATCCCCCATCCTGATCAATATTTAATGACATCTTTAAGGGGATCAAATTTGAAAAAAAATAAAATAATTTAACCTTCTAATACGCATCTTGGCTGGTGGTACCTGGTAGAGAGTGTGATCATGTTAGAGCTATAACATGTAAACCCACGTTTCCCATACAGTAGCTCTCTCAGGCTCAATGGCTTGTTGGATTCCTGTTAGGAACTGACACATGCTGTCAGGATGGCAATAGATACACATGGTGAGGAGAAGAACTATGATACTGCCTGGTCGGTCAAAGGCTAGTCTTGAAAAATGAAGATTTTGAAGAATCAATTGCGAGTCTATGGGATTATCTATGGGATTATCCCCATAATTCTACATGTCTAATCTATACTGTAGGCAGATCTGTTCTATACTATTATATTCAACACTATTCTATTCTATTGGATTCTATTGGCAGTAAGGAGGGCTGATGCTGTCAGATTTGGTGACGGGTGTGTTCTGGTACATGTCACAGATGATACAATGATAGGCCATCCAGCAGAGAAAGAATTTGAGCCTGAGAACACATCAGACAGAGAAAAAGCGACAACTCCATGCTGAGAACAAGACCCATCACTGTATAACCCACTGTTCTAGCATCAAATGCCATCATGATTAATAACCTGAGGGAAGGAGGGGGATGGTGCACAGAGAGGAGAGTGGATATGGAGGAGAGATATGCCGAAATGTATTCAGGATGCAATGCTGGATTAGTCCAAAGGCATTTCATTAACAGTGACACTGCTGTCCCTGCTCTGTGTGTGTGGAATACTAAAATTGTTCCCCATCTCCCTGAGAACATGGTGGGGTAACCTTGCTGTTCCTGTGCCTGTGAGCCATGGCTCAGGTGGACCCTACTTTAGGTGCTGGTGAGGCCCCATGTGCCTGGCACTCTGCGCTGGTAGCCTAGACTGTCACTCACAGTTAGTCTCAACATCGTCTCACTGCTGGATTCACTGCTATTGTCAATCTTGTGCTGAGGATCAAATGAAACAAATAATACTATTTGTCTTTGTTTGTTTTGGGGTTTATTTTACAGCAAATTTGCCCCACACAGAGCAAATATCTAATCTCAAAGACAAATTGCTCTCATCTGAACTGCTGATAAAACAATGCAATTGCCATTCATGATACAGTACCTCAGATGATGATGACGCAATTTTCCCTTGTGCAAAGTATTATGTCTGTGTGTCAGAGGGGAGGGACATCCGGCACCAGGCAAAGACACTCTCTAAGGACCATGAATGACACTTTAGATGATGGCTGATGCAGGCATATGCATCGTTCTCTGATCACACTTTTGTGTGTTTAGTATGCGGGTGAGTTTGTCTTAAAAACAATTAGCTACAGACTTTCATAATAACCTCTGACCAATCTGGTGAGTATTGTTTGGTCCTAGATGGAATTAATTAAGCTTTGTGCGCTGGGGGAGTGGATGACAGAATGAGATAATGTATTTTGTGTGATATGGGCCATTGACTGCTTTTCCATTGCACAGGAACAATAATGAGAAAAAATACGGACTATCTGTGGATCCATTCAGAGCACTGATTGTTTGTGGGTATTAAATTGTGCGTACATCTCTGAATGCTGGGTAAAAAAAGGGAAGCCATTGTCAAAACATTTGTTAGCAAATTGCTTTCTCTGCTATTGTGCAGAGTATGATGGATTCTGTGTTTTTGAAATTGAAAAAAAGAGAAAGGCTGTTTTTTCTTTTTTTCTTGCTTGCCTTGTGGTCCTCTAAGAGCTTACTCCAGGGAATACATTTTAAAGGTATCTAAAAGAAGGACTGGTGTTTTCTTGGCGATAACTGCAAGATGAGGGGAGACAAGTATTGTTTTCATCGAGAGTTGTTCAGTGAAAGACATGAAAAGAATTTGAAATTAAATTTGAATGAAAGCACTGGGTCAAATCAGCCATGGCTTGGGCAATAGTGCGTTGAATCATTCCCTGGCCAATTTCTGCTTCCTTAGACAAAATGTTGAAATGAGCTTCTATGAATGTCTGAAGGGGTCATTTTCAGTAGGCGCTGGTTTCCTCTTAAATCCCACTGCCTTAACACAATTTCCAATGCCTTTTATAAAGCCAGTGCATGAAGGTTGGTTGGAGGACATAACTGTATAGCCACAGATAAGCCCTTTGTGTGTCTCCAACGTATGCCTGTGTGTATTTGCCTGTGCGCGTGTGTGGGCTTTATAGGTCCAGTCGAAGGAACAGCATAGCTTTTCAAATGTGATGAAAAAGGATGGCTGGTAGTTCATGTATGAAGAACTACCATCTGACCTCACATTCTATATATATCAAAGTTGTGAACTCTGATAAAAGCCTGTGTGTAAAGCCGGCAGGCTCTCTGTGCTGATTGACAGGACCACAGGTTCTTCTGGGGCTCAGTATTCCTCTGCTGTCCTCCTCCAATGACTGATGCTTCTCTCAGCTCCTCCAGTGTGTTACTCAATAGAGTTTGCTCTAAGGCAGTTATCGATTTCGAGGAGTCCAATCTTTCAGGTAGATAACAATGATGAATAATGAGCCGAGAGGCGCATGCTTTGTGATCTGGGGGCAAAACTGTTGTTCAGTGTGGGGGTTTATAAACCTCAATCCTAGTGGATAATACAAGGAAAGAAAGAGACCCAATGACTGTATTTTCTGTGTCAGTTGGCCTTTACCTGCGTTCTCTCTTCGAATGGCGTGCTACAGAAAGCACATGGGACCATTTCCAATTACTGCTGCTATAATTACTTCAACTCTAGAGGGGCTTCACATACAGATGCCCCTCTTTATGTGAACCAGAGTTGTTTCCACAGTTCTCTTCCCAGATGATCTGACACATACAAGATATTTGACATACCATTTACATACTGTACAGTGTTCCTTTTAAACATACTTCATCAATATGTAATATCACTGATATGTTTTAAGAACATGCAGAAACAGTTGAATTGGAGAATATGCTGAAGCCAGTTACAGCTCAATACAGCAGTCAGTAGTAAATCGCCATAAGGCAACATTGTGATGCAAGGTTAGTTACCATCAATAGGTCACCTCCGTTGACAGTACCTTGTGCAAAGACATCACTTTTTGGAATTGAACAATAAACAACCTTGCTCATTTCAGCAAACTGACGTCAAGCTTCACCATTATATTAGATCAGCCAACAAATGGAGGGTTGCTAAAGACAATGACAATGTATGAGTCCCCATCTCCCCTTAATATAGAAGCTCCTACTGTAAACATCTTAAGAACTCAATAAAGATATGTTCTGAATCTGTGAATGACAAAAAGGATATTGGCAAAACACATTCTGCAGACAAATAAGAAAGTAATATGCAATCATAGCCCACCCTGTTTGCTCCTTATCTCTCCTTGCTCAATAACATCCTAGTGACCACATTCACAGATGAAACAGCCAGTTAACTTTGGTGGAGGCACACTGTTTTTCAGTCCCAGAAGGTCATTTGGTTAATGCACATTTTAGTCTTCATGGGCTCTTAACTAGTTTTTAATCAGCAATTATTAGCGAGCTGGAAGGGTGTGCAGGCGCGTGTCTCCCTGGCCGCGCGAGAGTGCCCATCAATATGTCACGTCAATTACCACACCACGGGGTTGGCACATCAGGAGGGAGGGCGAGGGGGAAGGGGACAACCACCTGAGTGCCTCAACTCCACATTTCTGCACTGCACACGACACTGTACTGCTCCACTCTGTTACATAAGCATTACACAAACAAAGATGACCTCTCTGTACATTATTCTGTTATGATCTAGAGAAGAGATGCACCCATTGCACTACATCCTCAGTGGATTTGTTTGTGGTGTAAACATCACAGGCACATACAGTACCGTATACTACTGGATGTGATACTGAAGTATGGTAGAAGCCTCTGAGTGCTTTCCAACCTCTTATTTTCTGTCTCATTTAAAAGGCATAAACAAGGTTTGCAAATTTACCCTGATGTATTCTAAACATAGCTCTGTCACTTTCACCCATATCTAACATATCTGTAATTGGCAATTAAGCATGCCGGTGTCTCAGACTGGCTCTTAATTGCTGTTAATGAGTGCTGAGGAGCCCCAAGGTCTGTGCAGTGTCCTCCACTCCTCACTGTGGCTGAGGGGGTGCGGGGGCGGGGGGGGGGGGGGGGGGGGCGCGATGCAAACCAGGAGTAGCGACGTTGCTCAGAGACTGAGGCAGTCTGTCATGAATATGCATGTGAGCCAGGTCAGTCGCTGTGAGGCAGGTCAGTCGCTGTGAGCCAGGTCGGTCGCTGTGAGCCAGGTCAGTCGCTCTCCCCTGCTTTTCCTCTGCAGTGATTCAGGTGGACGTGCCGCCAGCCCTCTTCTTCAGTTGCCACTACTTAATTACGGCCTCACACTGGCCAAAATGTTAGCATGGCTCCCCTTATTAGCCAAGCTGCAGCGTGTGGGAGCGTCTGTGTTGCGCGGCGTGTGCTGCAAAGAGCTGTCACATTAGGACTGGTGGTGGTCGTTCAGTGCATGGAGGAGTCACAGGGAACTCCATCTCATGGAGCGCTGTCACAGAGCCGTATGCAGATGAGTGTACCGCTGCACCGGCTGTTTAGAAAAGCAGAAGGCCTGCGGGGTGTTATTTTTTTTTATAATTGGGCTCCAAAAAATAATAAGACTGCCTTTGTTCCGAGCTTCTTTATTTATTCAAAGCTACTTCATGCTGAATTGCAAGTTATCAATAATTGTAGGCAAACACTAGGATAGACCTCCTGAAAAAGACACATTTCTCCAAGTACTGAATCTTGCCTACCCGAATGACAACTTCAAAAAGTGAATGTAAGAATGTGCTCATTCAAAATTCGACAGAAGTTAAAAAGACTTGAATTCGAGTATGAGACAATTAGACAAAGGACTGAAGTTTGAAGGCTGACTCCCAAAAATTGTGAATAACCTTGATTTTGGACAGAGTCATACATTCAGCCGTCATCTTGTCCAAATGAGTGATTAAGTTGTCTGCAACACCATAGGAGTACTTGTCTGACATCTATAGTTGATAATGTGAAGCTATTTCTGGTAGGCCAGACCATGAAAGATAAAACTTTAATAAAAAAAGATGTGACAGCATACCAGCGATTTTCTTAATATACTGTATGAGAACAATGTATTTTTATCTATGCATCACATATGAAAAGGGAAGTATATTTCTGGCAGAGTAAAAGTAAGAAATTGCCAGTGGGACATATTACCGAAGGTAGGAATGCCATTATAACATATTAGCACAAGGCAATAAGGGATGGATGCACACTTGACATGTGTGAGCTTTGACGTTTCATGATGTTCAAAAGCACAATTCTAACTAATTTAAACCTGAAATGGATGAGAGAACTGCTTTCTCTAATACTGTATCAAAAGCCCTCTTCATTGATTTTTTATGACAAATCGCTTTTCCCTATAATGGGTTCTTTGTTGTTCACTTCTCTGACACACATTTGTGTTGTTATCTTTAAACCATAACTTCATTGTGAGATTACTAGGAACAGATTAGAGTACCTGTGTGTAGATGAGCTCCAGCAGGCCATTGCCATTCCTAACATGGACATCTACTGTGGAGATGAGGCTGTTCAGTGTTATGCCTTGCTTTCTCTATGCAGTGGGTCATAGGGTCATAGGTCATAATGGAGGAACAGTATGAACAGGAATAGTGTGTGTTCACTTTCCAGTTGTCATTGTATGTTGTATTATAGTATATTGGTTTTGTGTATTGAATTCGTGTATGTTGTATGCTGACCTCACAACATGAATTTTCATGCAAATGGACAATAATGTTTTTGTATCGTTATCACTAGCAAAAGTGGGGCCACTGTTGTGCAAGGGCAATAGGCTTTCCATAGAGTGATTGTGCAGGGCAGGACCACCACAATGAGTACAGGACATACAGTAACGTTTGCATCAGTGAGGCAGGGAGGGAAGGAGGCGGCAGCAGCAGCAGCAGCAGCAGCAGCACTGACTTCATCACATCCATAATAACCCACAGTCCTCTAATCCTCTGGAGCAATTTGAAACATGAAGATGAGACAGGGTCTCAAATGGAAGGAGAACAAAGGGAGGGATTCCTGCTGACGGCACACATTTATAATTCTCCATCTCAGGTAAAACAAAAGTGATTACATTTTGACAATCATATTAAAAAAAAGTTTACCTTCATTATAGTGTGTGTGTGTGGGGTGGGGGGGGGGAGGGGTGGGGGAGGAAGAAACGTACAGTATTCATTGTAGTTTGCACAGTATTCATTCAGTTTGTACTCATCATTTTATTGTACTGGAGAAAGGCGTTTAAATTTGACTGCTTTTCTGGATGAACTCAAAATAATACTGTAACTAATGAAAAGTGATTTCGCATTGCACACAATTAAGTAAGCGCCACATCCATGTCCAAGGGGTGTTTCATGTTTTGCAGTCATTAAGCAGTCTGACCTCATGAGCGAGGTGCCTTTAAGAACAATAAAACAGCATTATACAAGAAGCGCAAAATATGCTGACTGAGCTCTACAGCGCACTATTCATCAACTTTTTCAATGTTTTTGTTATAAAGTAAGAATTCTATTCAGAGCCCTGACCTGATCTGGGGAGATCTCTGGTTTAGGTGTGGGGTGGAACAATTACTGGCTAAGACAAGAAAGTTATTCCCTTGGCCTAAATGGCAGAGTGCAACAATGGAATTAAACACCTTGGAATATTCTAATAAGCAGGCAGTGAACCTGGGGCAGCTGTAATAAAATGTGGTTAGTGTGATTAATAAAACCGGACACCATCGCAGCACCTCAGACTCAGGCCTGCAGAGTAAGGTCCAGCTGTTATGAACATGTGACGTACTGAAACCAGGAGAAAGCCCCAGGCCACGCCAATAACGTCTTGTGATGTGGGATAGGTGCATGAAGAGTCTGGAGAGGTACTTTAATTTGCTTACACAGTAACATTTCCTTTGCTCTGTGTGCCCTGCCTGATGATGAACATGTCTACTTCAAACAGAAATAGAATCCTCCTGTTTCTGAAAATACAAAACCCATCTTCTGAGCAAAGATGAAGTATTAGCACACATCTTTCTGTCAATTAGGGCTCATAATACCTTAAATGTTGTATGTAATACGAGAATGCTGAAAAGATTCAAATATTAAGAGACCACCAAATTTAATGAGACAGCCAAAATGAATAATACAATCTTCCCACACCAAATGCTTATTACAAGTCAAGCAAATCAAAATAATAATGAAAACAAGGAATAAAACAGTTCATTTTACTTTATTTTTTTTTCCAGACAGACACATCGATTTCTGGACCACAGTAGAGGATGGAAACCTTTCACAAACATTTTTTTCATCATTATTATTATTTGAAAATACAAATATAAAATTATACTTTCCACATCTGAGATGTGAGAGACCCCCATCCATTTTAGTTTATTTTACAACAGGGCTTGAGCAAGCCATACAAGAAGACCTGAAAGATGCTTTCAGACGTCAGTCAGTTCTGTCAGTCTCTCGCCGTAAAAAGTCTGTTAACGTTAAAAAATGGGCAAGTGTTAGGAATGGGCAAGGCAAATCAGGAGCAGACAGCAAATCGGTGTGGAGAGCTCTGTGCTATAGGCTGCTCCTCCGCTCTGGAGGACAGTGGAAGTTACTGTATGTGGAAGGACATTAGCCTCATAATGCTACACAGCCATATAGGACTGTTATGGATTATTACAGAGTTGGAATAACAGCAATGCACTCTGATCCGTACTCATTGTTAAGACTACCCAAAAGAGACCAGAGGATGGCTCTCACATTAGTTAACAGTCATCCGTAATGTATTACCGATGCGAGACCACTGCACAAGGTCCAGCTGAATTTTGAACACAATGCAATGCCAAAGGAGCACACAAGCTCACCGTATAACGTTGACTGTTTTGACAGCGAGGGATGAAAACAGTGTTGGCTACTAAGTTAAACAGACCCATGAGAGATAGGGTTGTGCTGTAACAAGAGTACAGCGGAATCACTATTCTCATCTAGTCAAACATGTTCACATGAGGGATATATCCAGACATGTGTGTACACATAACGGAACATGTACTGTATGTAGACGTGTGGTAATGAGCACGGGTGGGATGGGGATTCATGGAGGATGGGATGAAATGTTTGGCCATTGCCTAGCACTTGCCTCAAGATTCAAGTTTAAATGGATACGGTAGTACACTCCAAATATCAACACCTTCCAGGTCGGTTTTTTTTCCTTTTTGATTTTTTTTTCTTAAACCAACTTTTTTTTTTCTCCAATGGATTAGCTATTCTAGTAAGATGTGTAACATTCATCAGCTGTAAACTGCTGTCAATGAAAAATGAAATTACAGCAACAGAGCCATGCTACCTTAAAGTCCAAGCTACGGAATCAAATCAAAAACAAAAATTTTAAACAGATAGAAGGGGTATGAACTATTTAATGGGATAACCAGTCTTTACTTTAATCAAAAGATTAGCTAGTTACTCTTAGCTTCAAGACATTGCAATGGAGAAAACACATGAGTGTTCTGTATTGTATTTGTATACAGTACATTGTACCCTCTCTCTATCTAATCAAACAGCCATTTTCTAACCCGCTAATTCCACTGATCTCTAATTTCTTTGTACATACGTACAGTATTTAGAATAAAAAACAATTGGGGGGATATTGATATCTTGTTATTGTAATTCAGCATTCGTTTAAAGGGACACTTTTTAAAATTTTTGGTCATTTTTGGTCATTTTTTAAATCTGTGAATTGCCCCTTTAAGTCACATAAACATTACTTGAACTAATAATGAGAACAGCATTAATCTGTTTTCCTTTTTTCACAATGTATAATAAACCAAACTATTACGCATAGTTTAATTATTCTGTTTATGTAATGTTTGTGTTATGTCAAGGACATTTTATCTACGAACTGATTGCTCTAATTATACTAATTACTAATTGTTTGTATAATTGAATTTACCTACAGTGTTTAACTTGTTCAGCCCTCGCACATTCTTGACAACAGCTCCAAGGTCACAATGTTGGATTGAATGCTTTAGGTTAGAATATATTTTCTCAATAATTATTATTAGACCTTCTTTAAATCAACCTGACAATTCCAGCCCCCAGGCCTAAACATCTTCTTGCTCAACACATAACTGTCCAGTTACTACTAACTAAATGAACTATGTAGACATTCGACAACAGCTGGACTAAATGAGGAATATCTTGAATAGTGTTTTGTTTGTCTTTCTTGCCCACTTTCACAACAATCATTGAATAGTCTTAAGTCTCCGCTTAAAGTTTGTAGAGGCAGCAAACATCTCTTACTCCTCTAGTCTAGAACCTTGTTGACCTATTTGAGATATTGACTCCAGGTGGAATGCTAACTTGAGATCCCTGCGCATAACTGTGACATTTACGTAAATCTTGCATCGATGTCATTAGGAATTTTGTGCAATGATTCAAGTTACATGTTCAGATCTCAAGTTAGGATTCAACCCTTCATAACTACACATAAAAGGACTTCTAGGGTATGGAAAGTTATTTGCTTATTCTTTGCAACTGTTTTGGAGCACTGTAACATGCCTGTCTTAATCTGTGTGGGCAACATTAACAAACAACATAACAACGCCTAATTTAAATTAAAATAAAGTACTGGTTCCCAGGGTCAAGTGTAAAAAGTATTCACAAAAATTATGTTTTTATGAGTGAAACGAAAGGCAGAGACATTTCAAAAAACAGAGCGGTATCCAAAAATAGCAGTTGCCATTGGGCATCTGGGATATTTTCAAAGTGTACAAACATTAAAAGTTATTACAGTTTATTATTAGTAGTATTATGATTATTATCATTATTGTAACCATCATTATTAATATGTTAGAACTTTCTAAAAAAATATGATTTTTCTTTCACATAAAATCTTTTTCATAATTATAGCTTGTGTCTCTTTTAGAAAATAATCAAAAATAAAAGTTTTGCATATCTAGCATTAGCATTTAAGGTAGTATGGCACACCCCTTTTAAAACATTCAAGGGTGGGGATCCAAATAATGCCTTGTTTACAATTCCATCTTACAGCAATTTGTTTCTCTATAGTTCTTCTGTGAGAGCTTTGGTTAGTCGAAACCATGTGAGATCGGTAAAACACAACTAAAAAGGAGAAAAAAATGACATACGAGGAACTAATGACATGGAACTGCTATTATAAAATAACTGTTTGCAAATTTATGTCAAACTTTGATAATAAGAGAAAGTTCTATCCTTACTGGTCCTAAATCCACTAATAACTACAAGTATTATCTTAATTACATAACATCTACTACTACTTACAGGAGATAGAGGGGAGTAAGAGAGAAAGAGAGGGAAGAGAATGTGACAGAGAAAGGAGAGACAGAGGAAAAAGCCAGAGAGAGGGAGAACGACAGAGAAGAGCATAGACCACTACACTGGTATCAAAGACAGCACTCTGTTACAAGTTCATTGTGATTTTCTTTTTTACACACTATTGAAATACATGGATGATCAACAAAAGATTGTATGTGGTGACAGGGAATGGAAAGAGAGAAATCGATGGATGCACAGTACATTTTAATAATATAATATTACAATTATCAATATTAACCACAAAAATATCAATAAAATCCCCTGATTCAAAATTGAAATCAGTGAAGAAGCATCTTTTTCTTTTTTTAGTTTTGTATTTCTTTTTTTTCTTTTACATTTGAACATTACAACGGTTCTTTTCTGTTTTCTTGTTTAAATTATTACTTGATCATATCTCCACATCATTTAAAAGCATCCAGCATTTTTCTTCACCTGGTTGTTCTGAACAAAAGAGCTAATAAAATGAGACAAAAATTAGGTCAAATGAAATAACAAATACATCTGCAGCAGGAAAAGCACATCAGAATATACACCACTCATTCCATCATCATGTTTAAAAATCTTACTGCACTTTAAAGCATGTAATTAAATGTCTCTCTATATTTGAGCAAAACCAGTCCCTACACATACTGTGTAAGAAATTAGCGCAGCAGCTATGGTTACCAGAATGAATAATTTATTCAGTGTCTTTTATTGGCTGTATCTAAAATATCATAAATACTTTAGATTAAAAGTTGGCTTACACCATACAATGAAATCCAAAGACATGACCACAACACATTGGTGTTAATTAATTGCTATTTGCCAAACTGTTTATTCACCTCTCAATTGTTAAGTGTATGCCTAGTCTAGAGAGGAGCAACACCTAATAATCCTTCATACTTCACCCCAAGGACAGGACCAATCTTAAATAGCCAACATATACATGTGCAAATAGTAAATGGCCTGTTCTTTCTTTACTGCTCACAGTGCAATGATTTATTATTTTTCCATTCAACGTTTTAATCTATTTGCCACTAAAATAAATTAAACCTGTCAACGATTCCAAGGTATAACTCACAGGACTGAGGTATGGTATCAAAATGTTTGCCTTCCTAATTCATTCAAAAGAGAAACTGATCGAGAGAACAAGCGTTACATGCTGGCTCTACCGCCGAGAGTCCAGATATTGTGTTCCAAACTTGCAAACAAGCAGGAGGAAACAAACAACAACAAACAACAACTTGAGTTTTTCTCTCAGGAGTATAAAAGTGTCAGGATGCGCAGAGCACTGTCAAATGCCTAGGCTCAAGTTCTATTCTTCACCACTAAGTACAGTGTGCTTTGGATTAAATCATCAATCTTTTTGATATATTAAATAACAGTTGGTTAGACACAAGATACCAATCAATGACCTTTTATTTCTTAAAACTGTGCGCTGAACTCACCATGTAAATGTAAATATGCTGGTATGACACTTGTAAAGTTATTCAGCTTGAGTATTTACAGAGCAAGCCATAAGTGTTCAAATATGTTCTGTTTGTCACTGGGGTAGTCACCGTCTTCGAGCAGAAAGGATAATAGTATTTGTTTAGAGCTTTTTTCTATTCACACGCTAGAACATTTTCTTTGACACACCATCACAAAAATATGCTATTCTCTCATTGAGTTGGTTATATGCAGTGACTGGAATAATATTTACAGTTACATTTCTTTTTCTTAAGTTTGAATTCACAATGTATTTATATGAAATTTTTTATAGTATACATATTTTTTTCTAAACAACAAAAACAACACTTATAAAAAAGGACCATAAAAATATTGGAGTCCTCTTTGTATTGCCCAAAAATAGGTAATTATGATTAACAATGAGACATCACAAGAATTAAAAACAGCTACTAAGATTTATTAGTTAGTTACCCTCTCGAATTTTCATTTGAAATAAAACGTATGTTTTTCCAAGCCTTTCCACTTTGGATTTCTTTTGTGTGCAAAAAGACACCTGAAGCTCTGATCTTTTTTAGTTTTTTTTTACAATTGGTACCAAAGGTGAAGACATGACTTCCAAACATTCTCAACTATGACCCCCAAAGAGAGAAACAAAATCAATTTACATGAATACACTACAAGAGAAAATCAAAAATAACACAAATAATTATGACCAAACTAAAATGCCTCTCTAAAACTAATCAAACAGTTAAAAGGAAGGAAAAAAAGAATGAAATCAACATGAAACATCATACCAAACCAGGTTTTCAGGGTACGGGAGGTTTGGATTATGGTACAGCAGTTGTTTTTTTTCTGAGATGATTTTAACTTTTTTTTTTCTTTTGTTCTTCATGTGGTTCCACCTCCTCTCCTTTCACCTGGGTGATGCTGTAGTGCTTGAAGTTTGATGACATCACCTGCACACAGAGCCAATTAGAAACTTCGGCCTGTCTTCCCTGGACCACCGGATAGACTCTGCTGATTAATCAGACACAGTAATACAATTAGGAATCTGTCCCTTCCAATGGCACAAAACATGACCATTACTGCATTCACCATTACCCATCAATGTGACAACTAATGGACTAATAAACAATTACATTGATGGTCAAATACAACTCTATGTGAGTCAGTGAGACACAGCAGCTCAGGTGAAACATGTGTACAGTAACAGCATGAATACATGAGTACACTACAACCACATGCTAGGCATCATCACAAGGACAGCTATGGTGGAACTCATTCTCCCAGATTTCCAGTTAACTCAAACTGTAGTAGAACTACACTGCAACTGTTGCTTTCTGTATTGCCTCATTGAGACGATTGAAATGGCTACCAAGGTATTCATCTGTTGACTCGTAAGTCCCACAGTGCATACTGTACATTGTATGTGAGTGCCTGAGAACAACCTTGATCATCTGCCATAGGTAGAATTCAAACATCAGAAAGCAACAGCTCACACGGTAAATCACAATTACATAATCATTTATGTGTAGGATTAGCCTTAACATGTGGTAGATCAGGGAGGACAAGTTCTACAAAAAAGCAGAGATGTTTGGCTTTGGAAAGACTTATTATAATTTTAGTCATTTGCCATTCTCATACATTCAGTTTATAAGATAAATGGGAAAAAGCTTGAGTTTCTGTATCTGTACAAGTCTGTAGGATGGTGAAGTACTGTACAATTGAGGGTTATATGTTTTTAAAGAAGAAAGGAAAGGTGATATTGGAAGTAACATCAAGTAAGGAGGTAAATCTACAGAAACAGATGGATAGAAAAGACGTTTCAACAATATAAATGGAATATAATACCTCCAATGAGATGGCAACCGGGCCACCTGTTCAATGGTATCCATTTGTAAAAGCTGTCGCAATCAACGGGCCCTAAAAGTGTACAGTTAGTACCTTTGTCAGTATGCATTTCAAGGAAAAAAAGAGTGAGTACATTGTATCCACGTTGTTCTGCTAGCATGAATGGGTATTATATGTTGCTCTTCATCATTTTCAATAGAGAGAGCAATAGACAATCATCACAAATCACATCTCTGTTTTTGTATTCTCTTGTAGCACTTTATAGATTCCAGTGGACTCTCAGGACTCTTTCTCTCTCCCTCTCTCTCTCTCTCTCTCCGTATGTGTTACTCAGTGGGTGTTATACTGTTGTTGACTGATCACAAAAGTCCCCCATCTACTGGTGAATAAATACTGAAATCCTAATAATTCTGTTAATCATAACAATATGCTGTTTATCATTGAGACACCGAAAAGGAAACGGAGGAGAGCTTGAGGCAGGGTGAATGGAGACGAGGCAAATTTAAGCACAACTATGTATAGAAGATTTATATACAGTATGAACACTTCAGCGCTACACTCTTAGAATTATTATTATTTTTTCGAAAAGGATTCTTCATTTGTCCACATAGGGGAACCCTTTCAACCATTTTGAGTTCAATGTAAAACCCTTTTGGGTTAGATGTAGACCCCTTTTGGCTTCCACGTAGAACCCTTTTCACAGAAGATTCTAAATGGAACCCAAAAGGGTTCGACATCGAACCCAAAAGGGTTCGACATCGAACCCAAAAGGGTTCTTTCAAAGGTTTCCCCTGTGGGGACAAATGAAGAACCCTTTTAGAACCTCTTTTTCTAAGAGTGTAGTAATACTAGGACCCTTCAACACAGGCCATAGGAGTCAGCCTGGCCAGTTACTGCACAAGGCTAGAAGAAGTTGTAACCTGTGAGGGAGATACATATACACATACTCATTCATGCTAACATAAACAATATTAATCAATTCCCAATTCATGCAAAAGCATTGTCATAAAAAAATCTCTGAACATGATTATCCTGCTCTGAACCTTTCCACCATTGTGATCAGTGTGTATCTGCATAATGCCAATCATCCTCATTGTCTGACACCAAAGTGTGAACCGAGCAACCAACACAGCAATCTTGGAGGGCAAAAACAACAGTTGTGTCAATGTGTCTTTTCTCTGAAGCTGATCCCGTTATCTAGCTTCTCATCTGCCTATTGTGCCAGTGACAGGCTAAGGACGTATCGTTTATAGAAATGCTCCGATTAAGCATGCAAGAGAAATAGAACATTCTAACGCTTTCTTTGTAATCTTGTTCAATTCAAATTGTAAAGGACAAAGGAGCATGAGCCAGATCCATTCTTTCTCTCCACACAGTGGCTCTTCTGGTATTGACATCATCCGACTTCTGTCAAGTGAGAGCTAACGCAAAAACTGGGAGATGGAGTGGCACGTCAAAGTATCTGAAGTCATCCATGGGGTTGTGACATGTCGGGTTCCACCGTGTGATCACTCGGGCTGCATGTAACACGGATATTAATTAAAAAGCCCATTTTAGTTCTGAATCATTTCCTTTCTTAATGTTCTGGATAGAGACATCTTCTGCCTGTGCACTGGAGGTTGCAGGGCTGCAACATCGGTTCACTGGTTCATTGCACTCTGTTCGATTCATTGAGCCATTTTAAGGTGGATTAGGTTGAACTGAATTAAGTATAAGTAGAAATTAAAAACACATTTTCACAGCCTTTTTGGGAGTCTTACAACCAAACCTTTTCTTTAGTAAAAAAAACATTACACTAAGACCAGATAATGGAGAAAGTTCATCATTTATCCACCTTCATACAACTAATGTATCATATCTCTCGTAAAATGTAAATTTGAGGTCAAAGTAAACATCATTAAAGGTCCTCATATGTGTGGAATTGATAAACAGCTGGCCTTTTGGTACTGGTGTGTTCAGACAGGGAAAATATTCTCACCTTTACAACAAAGGTTTCCTCCCATGTGTAATACTATCCATCAAAATGAATGCACGGCACTTTTTATCTTTTCCTGGGTCAGCTACACGATGGGTATGAACAGCAAAGGTTGAAACAAATGGATAGAAAACAATGGGTGAAAGCTATTCTAAAGGGCTATGAGATAACATGATCTCCCGTCATGTCTGCAGATTAGAAAAATCGATTCTTACAGTGTTTTTATATGCTCATGTTCCTTTTCTACTTTCATGATTACTTGGTTGCCTTTGTTGCCTGAGTCTTGGCTTGTCTGGGAGTAAGACTGGGCCACAGATCACAGACCAGTGTGTCAGATCAATCCAAAAGAAGGAAGCTGATTCGAAAAACTCACAAACTAACAACTTGACATTTCAACTGTGTCTGACACATGTAAGCAATGACACACTGTAACAAGCTGACAGGTTGAACAAGTTCATGACTTTTTAAGAGACTAATGGCCGACAGAGAGGGATGAAAACATGAGAGAATGCAGAAAGTTGGCATTGTACAACTTGTCAAAAAGACAGGAAGGTCACAGGATGTAACATTAAGGTACTGTAACACAGTTGTATGATAGTGTGTATGTCTAGATGTATTAGTAAATGAACTCCAGCTTCATATTCAGTAACCAACATGCTATTTTTGCCTAAATTGAGATCAACAAAAATTCCAATCAGACATGGCATCTCTGACAACCAATACAACCAGCAAAAAGCCAATTAAATGTATTTTTCCGCAACGTAGCACTTTCATTTGGATATCATGTCAGTTTCAGTTGCTTGTTAAAATGACGTTAAACTTGGACAATTTGCTTACTCTCTCTCTCTCTCTCTCTCTCTCTCTCTCTCTCTCTCTCTCTCTCTTTCATTATAAGGTTTGCTCCCTCAATTGCTTGCTGCATTGTTTTATTTACTCAATGTCTGACGTTGACAGGACAACATGTCAGCCCTGTGATTCTCGCCATCTGATTGTGCTCACCAGAAAGGTCCTCTTCAAACAAGTAACACTGTCTTGACAGTCTCTGAATCAAAGTCTGAATCTCATTTAATCTGAATCACACTGAATATCAAAGTCCAATCTCACTGAATCATTGTTAATAGTTAGATTTGACACAAAAACGTGATTGACCTCCATAGTGTAGTTAGTAGTGAAAACAACCACCAGGAGTAAAAGCAGGTAAAGAGTTAACCATCCAGTCATGGGCAGTGTGCATGGCTTCCTGCTTGGCTGTCTGTGTAGCACACTAACACACAGGCTGGTGGAGAGGCTAGCGGTCTAACAGCAGGAGACTAAGACAGAGAGGAGGTCAGGGGACAGTGGAGGTGGACTGGCCTGGCCTGGACTGTACTCACCGCCATGCTGTGGCCGAAGCCTGAGCCAGGCTGGGGGCTAGCAGCACTGATGTAGTTGCCCACAGCGGAGTCCTGGCTGCCAGGGCCGTACAGGTCGGCCACAGGCCCTGGGCTGTTGGCACCAGGGAAGCCTCCGGGTCGCGGTGGGTTGGCGCCTGCACAGAGAACACAGGACGGGGGGGCAAGAGCTCAGTAACACCATGGAGCTCCTCAGAGCACCGCACACGGGTCACCACTTACAATAGGTCAATGTGCAGAATTCATTCCGGCTCATTTGACAATGCATACATTTGTACTGTATCTAAGAATACATGACTGGACTCATAATTGTGCCGTGACAAAATATCAATCACAGAATTATCACTTAGGTCATGAGAAACACTTTTTTTTTTCTCAGATTGACAAGAGAGAAATGATGCAGGTATTAGTTTAAGAGAGAAGGTGGCAAAAACAATATCAAAGATGAATCCAGTGTGGTATTCTTGAGATATCTACATGCTCTGTATACTGTATACAGTAATAACATTACAACCATGCACAATACAAGACAAGCAGAGATACTCCATGCTACCGGTTGCGACTGAGTAGATGTCTGTATGTTGTGTTCATCTTCATGAAGTTGTTTAGATTGTCAAGATTGTAATCGATAGGGCAGCTTTGCTGCTTTTATTTCACTCATGCAGGTATGACACAAGTTGATGGGTTTTTTTTGGCCTTATTTTTTTTTTTTTGTGGTCCTTCCAGCAGAAAAAGACAGATCATGTTCTGAATATAGTCGGCAAAAAAATCCTATTCCAGCGAGAAAGCAAAAGGACAAAAGTGTCCGACAGACAGAGGAGGCATAAACCTTTGGAAATATAAAAGCTTGACCTGAGTTTGTCCGCAGATACACACTCTGGGGATGTTAAAGTAATGCTCGGTGTGACCTAGGACCTTTTACCCTGTGGCTACGAGCAACTCAGACTAATAAAACGCCTTTTGAAAATGTAGACGCCCAGCGAAGGCCTATAACACTAGGGAGATATAAAAAAACAAGCCAGAGGGAGAGGGAGAGAGGAAGCACAGTGGAGTCTTAAATCGGTGTAACAGCCACATACCACTTCAATCTCCTCTGCTGTCTGATCCACATAACCTCTCTGTCTCACCCCCATTCACAGACACAGCGTGAAAATAAATGCAGAAATTGAATTAAAAAGGGAAAAAAACGACTCCTTGACCGTGGCACATAACTCGTATGAAGAAGCTGTGGCACTTGAAGTCAAAATGGAAAATTATTCTTTCTGTGTTGTATGTGTAGGAAGTTTCAATTACACATGCTAGATTGGAGCACAAGTCTCAAACAGCAATGGGACGCCTTGCATAGTCCTGTACTTCAAGGGAAATCATGCTTTTGAAGATGACAGCTCGACACATGCACACGCTGTACAATTATCAGATGCTAGTTCCCTAGAAGTTAAACATCACTGCACAACCTCACCAACCTCAACTTTGTTCGACTAAATTGGCTAACTCCACCAGGAGCAAAAAAAAAAAAAAAAAAAATGCTTTTAGTTGCTGCCTGCGTGTAAAATGAGAACCTGTCCCATTGCATAGAGATCTAATGAGGTTGACACTGCTGCTTAACTGCAGGCCCTTTCCCATGACTGGCCTTACTGCTCTTATCTGGCCAGCACAGCCCCTAATAGGCTTGCTTATTAAGCAATTACAGCTATTTTCAGTTTAAACGGTAATCCTCATTTCTTATAATTGGTGGATTCTATTGAACAGCGCACAGCTAACCCTCCCTCTCTCCATGTGAAACAGGATTTATGCTTTTCCTTAAACCCCGGGGCTCTGCAGCCTCCACCATTAACTTTAACAGCAAAACATGAGTTACACTTATTGGGTGTGACTGGTGGCTTAGCAGCGCCCATGCTAATTTAACAAGCCAGCCTTTGATTACACAGCATCTTTTGAGACACAGGTGACTCATCTGTCCCGCACAAACTCCCTGCGCTCTGTTCTCATCTGTGTCACTTGGTATCTCGTTGTTGCAGTGACAAAGTGTTTGTGTGAACAGCGGATGAAGGCACTGACGCAAATGTAATTCTATGTCTTTCCTGCTCTCCTATCTTCAGCACCAATAACATCTATCTAAACAAAAACGATGGTTCAACAAAAAAAAAGGCAAACCGAGGTGATGTTTGTAGCTCTTTCCCTGCTCTGTGAGATAAGGTAGGTAGGGTGGGAGGGGTTTTAGGTCCTGGAAAACACACCTATATTGGGTCTGCTGTACTGCTGTACTGTGCTTGGGGCTGGCGCTGTGTCTGAGGTACAAATGGGTTGAGGTGGGTCTACCATTAACATCACCATCGGTGATTGCACATGTATTTGTCTGGTTTCCTCATTGCTGGGTGTCTCAGTGGAGGAGCGGGGCTTAGCCTCGGCATCTAAGCCTGCAGGGCATCATTAGGAACCAAGACAAGCCTTGCAGATAGCCCTTTGCTACCACTGAGCACCTCCTCCTCCAAGGCCAACTGCAAAAATATTAATCAGCACCCTACCCAGTACAAGTACGATTGCCTCACATCAAAAGCTGCACTTTTCAGCACTTTGGCTTTGTGTGAGCATAAACAGCGATGTCGGAGGCCTTACAAAGCTGTTTTCCCTCTCCTGTGCTGTACAGCTGTGTGTGAAAACAAAAAAACGCTACTCATGACCACTACGTGGGCATGGAGGCTATGGCTGTTGGCTGTGTGTGTGTGTGTGTGTGTGTGTGTGTGTGTGTGTGTGTGTGTGCAGGCAGGGCTGATGCTCCCCCTGCCATCCTCCTGTGAGCCTTAGGACACAGACAGTGGAGTGGGCAGACCTGCAGGGACCCATCCATCCCAATGAGCGCCGGCAAACCCTCCAACCCGACCGGGAGCGGCTCCAAGCCAGGAGATCTGTGTAATCTCCGCTGTAAAGCACGGGGCCTAAAGATGTCTTTTCCTGTCCGCTGCCAAAGCAAATGAGGCAAGACTAGTGAGGCTACGGGGACCGTCTGCAGGAGGCCACAACACCTGCCTCCGCCTGCTGGTCAACACTCCTCCATTGGTACAATAGAGCAGAGCTCTACAGGGGAGTGACAGGATCATCCGTCAGCCTAGCTGGGCCATCATCGGCCGTCATTACTGTCCCTACATGTCCTCGCAATCTGATGACATGAATATGAGAGCCACGCTCCGCTGGTCCCAAACTCACTTTGCATCAGCGGTGGCTGGCGGAGGTAGCGTATCGGAGGAGGACGGGCTCATTGTAATGCATGGAACGGAATGAGGAATGTGTGTTTGATACCATTCCTCATTCCGTTCCATACACTATAATGAACCCGTCCTCTGATTTCTGCCTCCACTAGCCTCCCCTGCTTTGAACAGTCTAGCGAAACGCCAGGAATGTCACATTCCCTTGTTTGCATTCAACTGTTTCAATACGGTACATTGTTTGAGGATTCCAGCTGTGCACACGTTTGAGTGATAAAAACACATATTGACAATAATAACAGGACCTCCGATATTACAGTGTGTAGAATTATAGATATGCATCTCATACAACCCCCTGTGGGTCCAGCCCTGTCTATTTGCTGTAGGTCACTCATTGAGACCAGCAGAGACATGACCAGACTGCGTCTACAGAGGTCTGCGTCTACAGAGGACTGCGTCTACAAAGTCAACCGTAAAATATTGAACAATCAACAGTTGTGATATGGATGATTTTACTTGTCATTGTTTAAGCCATGTGTTGTTTCTGATGTTTTAAAATGTATTTTACATTCAAATATATGAACACTACCTGTCTACGGAGGTCAATATTAACTAACACTTTCCCCAGATCCATGGCTGCTCTCCTCTACACATGGTTCTACTCATTACACTTGCTCAAACTACCAGATGCAATTCACAGCAACGACATCCTGCCTCAGTTTGATCATCGACAAGCCCACGACCATACAATAACACACTGCGATACGGCAAGTACTGGGGTTTTAATAAGGACAATCATTTTTAAATGAAAGACCATACTGTACGTATTTTCGACAGAGGAAATGGCATACAATTTTCTATTTACTGATTGGATGTAAGCGATAAAATATCACAACATACACGTGTGACGGTGTAAACAATTCCATCTCACATGGTAAAGACATACTAAATGACTCAAGTAAATGCATTATATACTGTAGAAACATGCCGTAGAGTGATGATGCAATTATGCATATATATATATATATATACACATGTACTAGAATGTAATATTGCTATAATGTAGATACAGCACAAAACATGCCAGCTGATTGCTTTGGTTTTCATTCACTGGGTAATAATAGAGGTGATCATGCTTCCACCATTAGGCCTCCAATGATTCAATAATTTACAATGTTCTCACTGACTCACTGAATAATTCACTTAATCACTCACTCACTCACTCACTCACTGAGTCACTCACTCACTCACTCACGAAGTCACTCACAGTTCAAATGTTCATGTAGAAGAGCTGAGAGAATAGGGACATGAGCAAAGTAAATGTGATCTTTCTCAGAGGCCTGTGTATAGTCCCCTGCCTCCCATGCTTGAATACTACCACATGCAGATGGAGGAATACATACAGTGTGTCCTCCCCTACGTGCAAGCAGGGGCATGAAATCAATTTCACCAATAAACATAAAAGGTACATTTCAAATCAAAAGGGGAAGAAAAAAACATGCAATGCATTGCTGGCAAGACGTTCTTATGCAAATACACTTCTTGGGGGAGGAGGAGGGGAAAAGCCTTTTCATGTTTTGTTTTGTTTTTCCACCTCAAAGACAAAAAATGTGAAAGAAAAAAAAAAATGCATAGATCATTCTGTATGGAGAAACGTAATGAATCAAACTCAAAAAGTCCAAAGAGGAGGATGAGAGAGATGCGCAACATACAAACCTGGGCTCTTAAACTGATCCGGGCTGTGCAGGTGCTGGAGGGGGGAGTTGCAGGCGGAGGTGGCATGCTCACTGTGCAGCATCTGAGCCGCCTGGGGCCCCAGGGAGCCATAGTCCGCAAAGGAGCAGGGCGCCCCCCGCTGGTCACTGGGCGCAGAGTAAAACCCGTAATCGGGAAAGCCTGGGAGATACAGTATAGGGTGGGGAGGGGGAGGGGGAAGGGACTCCATCATTGTGGATAAACCGTTTCATTGTGCACAGTCAATGTCCAGACTCTTTTTTAGCATGGCATGGTGCTTAGCAGGGATCCATTTATCTGTGATTGATTGATTGATTGATTGATTGATTTATTGATTGATTGATTGGGTCCTCCCTGCTCTCCCTCTCCAGCAGATCCTGCTGCCAGTCCCTGCTTCAGTGTGTCTGAGGTGTAGGGGTTGGCACCAGGGGAACGCAGCATGTCTTTACAGTGGCTCACTGACTGACTCTCAAAGGCTGACTGTCTAAGAAGATACTAGGCTGCTTGACTGACTATCAGGAACCACCAGACAAACTCTGAAGTGGTTCAGTAACAAACTTGCAGCTTCTCAATCCTAGACATTAATCAGTGTCCTGCAACCTGAACCCCTCACATTTTCCTGCAAATGAGAGAGGGGGATAAAATTGAAGAATCATTATAAACACAGGTCAATACATCTTTCATTTCAGGACTACAATGCTTACTGGACATACCTGAAGGAAACGCTTACCATTTAACGGGGTGAAAATATACAATTCATACAAATCAATAATTAATTTCAAGCCTCTGATTTTGAACCAACAGAACGACATACCCAGGTCTTTGCGGCATGTGACATTTCTCCAGGGTTTGATAACAAAGAGACATTCATGTTTATTGGCCATAAACATATGAGAAGGCTCCAAACACTCCACATTTAAGCTTCGGCTATTCCAACGATCCCGTCTTTTCACACAGATGGTGGATTATCAACGGTTCAGAAATCGTCATTCAGCAATACGACATGCTGACATTTATAGCTTGTCCTCTTAATCTCAGACAAGCTGCTCATATAAAGAGAACCATTAAAAGCAATTGTTGCCTCTCTACACCTCCTCAATATGGGAGTTAATCCACTCAAGAAAAGCTGAGATTGGCGGCACAGGCTCTTTCACGGCAGGTCTCCCTGCTGTGTGTTTGCTATTTATTTGGGTCTCGAAAACCGATCAGGAGCCGATCAAAGCCGTGCCACACCTAGCCAGACATAATGAGACTGTCAACAGCTGCCAAATGGAGTCTAAACACCAGCCATGTTCCTCTGCAGACGCTTTATGCCCCCCTGGTTTCACCACTTTTGGGCTGTGTGCCCACTCTTCAAATTATGGGGCTCCAGAAAATGGCAGCCTTCCCATATTGCCCATTTAGAGCCATGTAAACCCCTGACACATCGAACAAAGCTGGAGAGACAGTCATTCCCTTTACATCTCTTTTAAGTAACTGACACAGAATATCGATTGGTTTCTCCAATGAGGAAAACAATATTACAGAACTCAGATAAGGGAGACATTCATGGGTAGATAAATTAATTAATGAGTGAATGGATCGATCCAAGAATGAAAATGGGAGAAAAAAATAATCTGTCAATGGCAAAACAACACAACGATTCCAAAGGTATAAATACATATCTTTGTCCAGGTCTCAGCTACTGTAGCCATGGGTTGGGTAGCCAAGAAGTGAGAGTGACTCTCTAAAAACAGTCAGAGTGGATTGGTGTTAAAAAATCGGCTTTCTTTGAAGTTTCAACTCAATGTGTAAAACCTGTGAGCAACGGGGTGGAGCGTTAACTGCCTACTCTAATAAAGCCCCTAAACTCTCTCAAAAGAACTGAAGCCTGGCACTGAATGTTAAATCAGCAAGACAGCATTTACAACACTGTTGGTAACGAATCAATTTACCACACAAAGAAAGAGGGGATGGATCGAACTGATATCTACAGGATCTCATATGTATACAGAATATTAAAACCATATTGTCATCAGAATTCACCTAGCCTGCAGAGGAGTCTTCCCAAGCAAGCCTAGAAAATGTGAAAATGTCTAGAAATGTCAAAGGCTCTGAATGGACCCCTGTGGTGCCAGCCAGAGCCCTCTCTGCTCTCTGTGAGGTAAAGAGGAGAGGAGACATGAGATGCCACCAGAGACAGGTGCTGAGTCACCAGTGGGGAGCCTGCCCTCAGCATGTCTGTGTCTGTGTCTCTGCTCTGGAGGCTGGCTGGCTGGCTGGCTGGCTGGCTGGCTGGCTGGCTGGCTGGCTGGCTGGCTGGCTGGGCCGCCTCACACGTGTGGCCATTCAGCATTCTGCACGTGTGCCATCATTATATCCAGCTGCACCTCCTCTGTACAGTACACCATGGCCCTAAACTTGCAGCCTGTAGTCTCAGGGGCGGTCACTCTCCCTCACACGACCTCTCTGACACTCCCTCTGCAGTATGTGGGGATGGCTGAGCGAGGAACTGTGCGCTACGCTGAATTATGGAGGAGGGCCTTTCTGAAGGGTCACTGGTTTTCACAGAGGAATGTGCTCTCTTCCGGCAGTAAAGGGATAAGGGAGCAAATTTCCTGAGCGCTCCGGCTCCTTATCTTCAACCCCTTTCTTATGCCCGCGCTGCGAAATGACGCCTTCAGGCGACTTTCACGGGAGATATGCATTTAGACAGGCACGGCGCAGCTTTAATCGTATGGAGACCAGAACACAAAAAAATATGAAAAAAAAAATAGGGACACTTGTGTTTAATCCGTTTTTGAGGTCCCACGCTAATAGCTGGCCGTCCTTGAGTTTTCTAGGTGTTTTTTTCCATGCTCATCTCTAATTAGACAAGCTTCCTCTGCTTCCTCTCCTCTTTCTAATTAGATCTTTAACAACAAACAAGCGGTGACCTTTACAAAGGCCTTGCCACAATCTCCCCCATTAGCTGAGCGGCTGGGAGGAGCAGTGCTGTGGGGGGGAGGAGGAGGAGGGGGGGGCGGGCAGTAGGGGAAAAGGGATAGGGGAGAAGGGGAGGGGAGCGTGGGTGGGGGGGGGGGGGGGGGGAGACCCTGCTTTTGTTCCTGGTCCTGCAATGCCATGGCACATCCGCATGCTGCCCGCTGCCAGGCCCGCGACAATGGCAGCTTCCTGTTGCAATCTGCATAATTCCTCCAATTCCAGGATAGCGGGAACGACAGGACACAAAGACGACATCAACACACACAACAAATATACATGGCGGCTTTGTTTAGCGCTGACACAGACAATTAGCCCTCAGCTGCTCGCATCTCACTGCCGGGAAGGTCTTATCTAATAAAGCCAGGCAAAATTACTTTTATTGTTCAGGTAGATTGCTTCTAATGATAGTGCCATCAGTGGGAAAGGATATGAATAAAATGAGGCAGAAAACGTTGCCTTCAATGGGCGAGAGGCTGCCATCTGGGAGAGCCCAATAGCTTGATTATCTTCCCCAACTCATTTTCCTTTCAGAACCCGCAAATGATTTAAGCTACTTTCACTTGGGCGAAGGTGAAAAACAGAACTGGAATTGAAAAAAATGTCACTGATCATTCTAAACAGACATATGTTCATCACCAAGCTGTTTGGTTTGAGAGCGCGTAATTCTTCTAATCTAAAGGTTGGCTTTGGATTGGGGAATAGGAGGAGGATTTGTGCATCATTTTTGTGAGTGTGTAAGTGTGTATGTTTGTGTTCAATCTGGACACAATCTCGGATTGTTACTTTGATCTATTGCTTGCTACAAACTACAACTGAATCTCAGCGTTCAGCTCCAATCAATAGAGCTCCTGTCGATAATGGAGGACTACTTGTCCTTGTAACAGACGTCACAATCCTCGCATTTCACATGCAAAAGAGCATCAACATTACCTCGACCTCTTTCTCTGTTTTTGGCCTGTAGATACAGATACTCAATAAATTCTGCCTATCAGTACTCACTAGCGCGGAAAAATAAAACATAAAACTTTGATTGAGGTGACTGAGGACGAAAAAAAATGAGGACCATAAAACAATGCATCGCAGACAGCAGCACTGAAAGTCCCTCTACAATAACGGTTAGTAATAACTATTCAACTGCGGAGGACACTTTGTTCTTCAATGAGAGGTGTCTTTCCTGGCTCTTTCTCTGTGGTGTCATAAAGCACCTGGCACCTGTGTACACAGCCTCAGAGAGGTGCAATGGCACACAGCATAACTTCCCTGTATGTACTTGTAAATCTGTGTCCGTGTTGTGTCTCTGTCGTCTGTGTGCGAGTGTTGTTCCCTGTGATTGTAATTGTTTGTGCCAAGTTTGCCTCCATGTATGCCAGAAAAATGTCCCAACGTATAATAATGGATTCTATTCTAACAGACGAGGAGTTTGGCTGTGGGGGAGCACAGGTGAGGAACTGGCAGTGGTGTGTGTGGGCGCGTGGGCAGCAGGACATGGGGCATGTGGAGGAGACGCAATCGCACACACTCACATGCACGCACGCACAAACAAACACACGCAAAAACAAACACACAAACACACGCATAAACACACACACACACACACACACACTCACACACACGCACAAACACACAGATTTTCATCAGCATAGACTGATGTCTTAAGGCTGGTTCCGAGTGGGCAGTATGCACCCAACAGCTGCAGCAGCATTACTGATCCTATCTGTGAGCCTCAGACCATGACGTTATTAATATTCACACAATGTAACCGGAACAATGGCCCCTTCTTTGGAGTTTCTTTTTTTCCACACAGTGGTCTAATTGGATGTAATTACTCATCTACAAAACAAATGAGCAGGTTGAGGTTGCCTTGGCGACCAGATCAGGAGGCCCAGCAGTGCGAATCGTTCGCCGAGCTTCATTTATACTGATAATTATTCCTCTTTCCCTCTCTCTTTCTCTCTCTCCCCTTTGCCTTCGCCCATCACTGCCCAGCGGCTTGTGTGTGTGTGTGTGTGTGTGTGTGTGTGTGTGTGTGGGGGGGGGGGGGCAGCGTTCAGTAGCCAGCTCAGAGATCACTGCTCAGGGACGGAGAGGACTGCTTCTCTCATTGCATATATACTGCCATCACCAGGGTGGCTTTCTTCAAGTGGATAAATGCTCCTGCTCTCATTTCCACTTTGCCAGATGACTGCCTCCAAGGAGCAATTCTAAACCACTGAAAAGCAGACAGAAGAGCCCTATCATGTTGGTGGTAAAATACAGGGCATATTCCCCACCACTTTACCACTTTAGAAAGTGTTGAAGGTGTTTAAGAGTGCACCAGTGTTCTCTAACAAAAAGAGTCTGTGATTATCCTGACACTGAGGCTTCAATTTTCACAGAAACACCGATTCACACGCACATTAATGCACATGCACGTGTGTACATGCGCACACACGCGCGGGCGCGCACACACACACACACACACACACACACACACACACACACACACACACACACACAGGCACAACGACGCTTGCTCCCAATCATTTCTCCCTCTCTCCGGAGCCCCCCACACAAATCCCTGGTGGCCATCAGCACGTCACTCCACAGAGGATGTCAATAAACCTGTCATATGGGCTCCCAAATTAGCTTTGAATTTCAGAGCGACTGTAATTAGCTACTCCATTTCCACCTATGCCATTTTAAAAAGGAGAGAGAAAAAACGGCAGCTCTCTGGGCTGCCTAGAGTAGCTTTCACTTTCCATTTGAAATAGTCTTTTCTGACTGAATGGGTGACTAATTAACAGCACTAGACCCCCTTTTCAAAGAGCGCCGACATTTCATAAATAATACATATTTAATGTCTTGTCATTTTGTGCTCAGAGAGGCTTGGCTAATGAATTTTAACAGATGATTTATTCCTGCATTTGCTAGCCCATACACAGGCCTCTCTTCTTCTTTTACACTTTCTTTCTTTCTTTCTTTCTCTCTCTCTCTCTCAATCCTTTTTCAAACAAGGACGACTTCTAATAGTACCTGGCGTGGGGAAAAGAACAAAAAAGTTTTCCAACGGAAGAGGAAATGTGCTCGGAGAGTGAATCACAGGTGTCTAATCAGCCATGAGGTAATTTGATGCCTGCCATTATTTCCTCCTACTCCAGGTGTGTGTGTGTCAGGACTCAGGAGACCAATGGGAAGCTCTAAGAGACAAGCTTGTTTCCTGTCTCTCCACAGTAGCACATACTGTAGACAGGAGATAATGAGTTTCTTCATGAGTGTTATTTCTTCGATCAGTACTCTTTGAAACACCTATGCTATACAGTAAAGGTCATAAAAAGGTTTCTCTGACTTCTGTGCTGAGACCAACACAAGTGAGTCCATGACTTCTGGTTGGAGGTCCCCTGGGAAGCACGTCACAGCACAGACCAATCCCCACGGAGCTCTCCTGCTGTGACCCCAGAGCATCTGCCAGCCACAGCTGTGTGAGGCATTGCATTCTGGGACAGGGGAGAAGGGACAACTCGCCCTCCCTCGAAGTGTCACATCTCTCCCTGGGCCCCAGATAGACCACGAGGAGTCACATGGATGGGCTTTGGCATGCTTTGGCGTCCATGTTTTTTTTTTTCTGTACCCAGGACATGTGACGCTCTTCTGGGCTCACGGCTGAGCTAAGCGGAGCAGCATCTGGGACAAACGGACGGACCTGAGCACCCGTGGGGCCCTGGGAGCCAGATTAATTTAGCCCAGCGAACACAGCCAATCCCAGCCTCCTCTGGGGCACTTCCCAGGATCACAGAGCTTGTTGGGAGGAAATGGATAATGATCTCAGATAATGTGGCGAAATCTGCCAAATGATTTCCCTCTCCAAGCAAGCTGTGGGTTCATCAGCGAGAAAACAAAACAGGGTTCAATGGAGAAGAATACTGAAATCTCCATCCACATAATATCCTCCCATTTATTTCTAATGCAGAAAACATGTTTCCAAAGGGCTATGAAACCAATGGAGAACAGAACACAGCAGAAGACTCCACAGTACATGAATGAAGAAATGACACTGTTTGATAAGTAATGATGTCATTACAGATTGAAATGAACAAGTTGCGGAGAATGTATTTTGAAATGTTTACACATTCCCACTTGCAAAAGCAGTCACCATTTGTCTATTTTTAATAAGGCACAAATACCTTATATGTTACACAGTAAAAAGACTAGAATGACTGTAAACACTGTGCACTGTGGTGTGAAATGGTCACTGGGGCACACTGATTGGCCATCGGAATGGCACTGAAGAGATCTGCCTATTCCAGAAAATGGTCACATTAACCTTTGACACTATATGGACTTATGGCCGGGGCCACGGGACATGAAAGAAGCTTCTTCAGCTAACAAGGCTGAGCAGCTCTCACTGAGCTAGCATCTTACTGACATCCACTAACTCACAGAGGAGGGAGGGAGAGAGAGGGAGAGAGAGAGAGAGAGAGAGAGAGAGAGAGAGAGAAAGAGAGAGAGAAAGAGAGAGAGAGGGCTGAAAATGACAGAGTAAGGGGAAAAAACAGAAAGAAGGAGAGCGAGAGGGAGAGAGAGAGAGGGGGGGGGCGCAGGAGCACAAAGTGAAATGGAATTAAAGGTAAGAGGTAGGGTAAGCAAAACGCAAGGATGAGGAAGAGAAGGAGATAAAAGATAAAAAGCAGGAAAAGAGCATCCTCATCTCTAATGAGGCTGGCAGAGATTCCTGGGCGATCGATGCAACGCAGAGTTTACAGAGAGGCCTTGAGAGGAGAGACTCTGAAACATCCCAGCCATTTCCGCCGGAGATAATAAGAGCACATTCCTCTGGAGGTTAGCTGAAAGGGGGCTGAATGAGCCAGAGAGTGGGCAGAAATATCTCTGTTGAGTGGGGCTGGTAGGAGGGGGGGGGGGGGGGGGGGGCATGGGGAGGGGGCGAGGAGACGGGAGTGAGCACTGGGGTAAGGCCCAAACGCCTTGCTGACATTCACAAGTAGCTCAGACGAACACAAAGTCATGTTAATCATGTTAATACAGATGATTCTGGTTAGAGGTACACATCTGAGGACTGGCTCAATGTAATGCATGGAACGGAATAAGGAATTCCGCGCGTTTGATACCATTCCCTATTCCGTTCCATGTACTACAATGAGTCCCGTCCTCCGACTTCTACCTCCACCAGCCTCCCTTGCCACAGAGTCAGGTACTGTCCCAAGATCCCATCCAAAGAGACAGACTGGGATGCAGTGGAGAAGAGCCCTCAAGGAGGAGGAGGATACACTGCCACTATACATTCAATGGCTTCTATCGTATTTCACTGGCCCTCTCCACCATGGAAGGATACTGCATATTACTAGGTTTGGACCCCCACCCTGGTCTAACAATGTCCCATTGGACGCAGAGTATACTGTGAATCACCGATCAATCAACTCTGCCCTTAGGAACGGCGGCAGGGGCTGTAGACAGTCGCTTGATAAGGTCTCCTATGACCCTCTCACCGATCAACGCCATTGATTCACGTCCTAGGATGAATCACGACGTTCGACGCGACGAATGTCATCCATCTGCATTGAACACACTCATCGTACTGTCATCTATGATCTAGTTGGTGAACTATATCACACTGCACAACCCAATAGAGAGGATGGGGAAACCATGGGGAAGGGAGCAGGGAGGAACTCTTCCAAGACTCTTATCACTCATGGGTAAGTTGTTATGGCACGCTACCGAAACAAGTCCTAGGGACTACTTTACTGACAGAGTAAGGGCCCTCATGGAGGAGTTAAAAATATACTCCACTCCTGTCTCATCAGCACTGGCCTGTCATGGAGAGGGACAGGAGTGTGGTGTCAGTGATCTGTCCGCTGACATTAAGCCCAGGGCCGTCTGAGCAGGGGGTGACACAGGCCTCTGCTAGTCAGGGACCGTCTTTCACTTACCCTTGGCTCTCTCCACGCGTGCTCGCCGGTGAGCAGCCAACCGCGTGGCAGTGGGGATAGACAGGGGGCGGAATCTTATGCTCGGTGGGAGCATATGGGTAAATAGACGCGCGGCGGGGCGGTAACGAGATGCAACAGCCTACCCCTGGTGCCGACCGCGTCGCCGAGAGGAGCCGGAGATTAGCTGAGAGGAAGGTCACGTTTAAAGCACGCTGCGTTTTTCCTCAGCTGGCTGACCTTGTTTATCTGTGCATGTGTGTGTGTGTGTGTGTGTGTGTGTGTGTGTGTGTGTGTGTGTGTTGTGTGTGTGTATACATCTGTGTGTGTGTGTGTGTGTGTGTGTGTGTGTTGTGTGTGTACGCAGTAAAGTATAGAGCTGCTGCTCTAACATCAGATCTCATCAGAGCACCTCCTGACTGCTCATTACCTCGTCTGCAGCCGACCCAGGAGGTCACTGTTTACTCCCTACTCCTTTCTCCACGTCCCCCCTTCATGCCTCACCTGCAACTACACTGCCGGCAGATCCAGAGTTGTCACAACCTGACGGTACACGACAGACCCCCTGCATCCTTCACTTCCTGACTCAAACTCTCCCCCCTGGCATCGTCATAAAATCACTTCCCCCTTATAACTCTCTACAAGAGGCGCTGAGCACCATTGTCAAGCAAATTGTTTGTTTTGAAGAAGCCAAATCAAGCAGCCTGATTGGAGAGAAAGAGCATCTGATTAGCTTCCTGTGCTCCCTGCTGTTGAGTTGAATGCTCCTCAAATGAGGTTGGGAAGGGTGCGAGTGTGTGTGTGTGTGTGTGTGTGTGTGTGTGTGTGTGCACGTTTGTGTGCGTTAGTGTGTAGGCACGCTTGTGTGTGTGTGTGTGTGCGTGTGTATGTGTTAGTGTGTAGACACGCTTGTGTGTGTCTCCGTGTGTGTGTGTGTGTGTGTGTGTGTGTCAAGGGGTCAGGGCATACAGTATTTGCATCCAGATTTGATTAGGACTTTGGCAATGTCAGACTACAGTGATCATCATCATACTGCAGGAGAATAAATGCATTCTGCATAGAGAGGAGACACTGTGGTACTGGGGAGAGACAGCATAACAGTTCTCCAATGTCTGATTAAGAAAGCCAATCTTCAATCTTCCCCTAGAGCTTGGATGCTGCCTGTCAATTTCAGGCCTCCGGGTTGTTATTCACGGCCATTGATTTATTTACCGTTATTGAAGAGGACAAAGCCAGATCTGTTAATGAAACTGACTTGTGAATCAATGACAAGTGAGAAAAAGGCAAAAGGGACATTTGCATGCCTAGTCTTATGGTGGGATTATTGGTACGAGTTTCTCTGCACACACAGGGTATGTGTGTGTGTGTGTGTGTGTGTGTGTGTGTACAGTGTTAGTGAATCGATGTGGTGTGTGTATGTGTGTGTGTGTGTGTGTGTGTGTGTGTGTGTGTGTGTGTGTGTGTACAGTGTGTACAGTGTTAATGAATCGATGTGGTGTGTGTGTGTGTGTGTACTGTGTTAGTGAATCGATGTGGTGTGTGTGTGTGTGTGTGTGTGTGTGTGTGTCTGTGTGTGTACAGTGTTAGCGAATCGATGTGGTGTGTGTGTGTGTGTGTGTGTGTGTGTGTGTATATGCATTTAAAGTCGACATCTACAGGTTTTAATGGTTGGAGGAGCAGCGTTGATTACGGAGGGCTAAAGCAGACATATTATAGCGCCACATAAAAGAAAGTACAAATTCAGTGTTCACTTACTGTCATTCCAGATCGGATCAAATCGACTGAGCTAGCAAAGTGAACCTGGATTTTTTTTTTTTCTTGAGTGGTTTATTTTTTTTTGGGGGGGGGGCGGATTTTTAAAGATAAAATGTCTGCCTGATCCCTCTATTAGAATGTTTAGGGGGGCTCCAGAGTCGGTACAGTGTGTTTAATGAGGAAGAAGCAGCAGAGCGGGAGAGAAGCTTGGAGAGAGAGAGCAGCAGCCACACAGAACACGGACAGAGCGTTTACCTGGCCCTGCGTTCTGCGGGTACGCCATGTAGCCACCTCTTCCACGGGCCCCCCTACCTGAGCCGCGTGCTGCCGCCACCGCCGCCACCGCCGCCGGTCCGTACGCCGTCGCTGGGAAGCCTGCGGGGGAACACAGACGGTGGGCACACAAAGGGGGGGGGGGGGAGGAGGGAGGGTTACACGGAGGGTCACAGGTTCACAAGGAGGGCATATGTCACACGGAGGGCACATGTGACATATGTCACACACACCACAGCCCACAGGGGAACCTTCAGCTGCAGCTCACGCGATAGGGGCACTCTACCGACACACTCCACCCGTCACTCTACCGCCCCCCCCCCCCCCCCCCCCCCCCCTCGACTCTACTCGTCACTCTAACCACCACCCCCCCGCCCGACTATACCTATCACTCAACCCCCCCCCCCCCCCCCCACATATACCAACATAGACACAGCAATAGTGCAGCCTACAGCTACAGTTCACATGACAGGAGTGCTCTACCAGCAGGCTCTACCCTTCATGCTGATGCATTCACACTACCTCTCACCCCCCACCGCACCCATATGCACCAACACAGACACACACATGCTGAGACAATCACTCAGTGGAGACATACTTGTCAACATGCATGCATATGCACACCCACGCACACATGCACACACACAGTCACAGACACACGCACAGACACAGACAGACACAGATGCACAAACACACACACACACACACACACACACACAATCTCTAGTGAGAGGTTTAGGGTTGGAGGGAGGTCCTATCCTCCACGCTGTGTGCCTTCACTTGTCCAATTATCAGCACACACACACACACACACACACACACACACACACACACACACACACACACACACACACACACACACACACACACACACACACACACACACACACACACACACACGCGCACACGCTGTGCTGGGCCCGGGGCTGGGGCCCGGTTACACTGCCGATAAACTGACAGGGGGGGCCGGCGCAATCATTTACTCAAATGAAATAATTACGACGCCTTGAAACGTTCTGTATCGTTCGATCGGGCTGAGTTTTTCATGCCTCTTAATTGAGTTAGCAGCTCTGGCTGGTGGAGGCTCTCTGTGCCACGTTGCAGGGCTCCCAGTGAGAGTCATATTTCCATTTAGCATGGGAGATTGTGCTGGAGGTGGATGTCAGCTGCTCTCGGTGGAAACATAGCAGCTACTTTACTAGCTTTCCATCCCTGCACTCTGGGAGATCAGCCATTGGGGAATATGCCTCCCTTTCCCCCTGGCAGCAGCAGTTACCATGGGCTATGGATGAGGGTTGGCTACTAGAATGCTTGAGTGAGTTTATCAGAATACAGAACATGTCTTTTCACTCCAATGGAAGCCTGACATGTTGCAGGCAAGGAGACTCCAGATAGAACATGTTGGATTGGATTTAACATGTTAACAACTTGTGAGGTGTTTGTATTGACAGGCCAATGAAGACAGCTGTCGTTTGGTCGTTCATGCTTGATGAGCGAAGATCCATTTGAAACATCTTGGCTCTGAATCGTACGCCCACGATCAACCTCATTCCAAAGCCTCATGCTTCCATCCACTCAAGAATCTGAAATTAACGTTCTTTTGACTTCTAAGGTAAATCTGTAAGTCTTTTTTATACGCTGACAAAATGTGAAAAATGTATGCGGTTGAAGATATTCATAGCTTTACAAAAAAAAGAGAAAAGAAATGTGTGTCAATTCCATTTTGTGACTGTACATCTCAACAAAAAATAATTCTTGGAACATTTTTACCAAATATCAGCAGCATCATTATAGAGTGCAATTAAAGTCTGTATTAGAGCCGGGATGTAATTACAGCGCGGGGTCTCTTAATGAACACACACCCGTCTGGGGCTGACAGGCGCTCGTCCATGCAGAGGGCCTGACACTGAAGATGCCTGCTCTCCCCTCGCAGAGGAATGGCATGTCATTAGGGTTGGAGACTGGCCTCCTCCAACTGACTCTAATACCCCTCTCTGCATAATCAAAACCACAAAATCATCTCCACAGGAAAAAGCTTTGTTAATGAGAAAATTCAATCTCGAAATTCCCCAGAGCAGGATCCTGCCTTGATCTTTTTAAGCTGAATTTGTTATGTGTATGTGTGTGTGTATATGTGTGTGTGTGTGTGTGTTTTGGGGCTGAGTGCTGTCGTAGCCGGACATACACAGGGGTGGGGAAGTGCTGGGTCCCTCTCCGGAGGAAGTCTGGAGTGTTTTTCCGATACCGTCGAGGTGAGAAGACCACCAAGGTGTGATCTATTTTCTGGGCCAAAGCGTCCTCCTTCATTTCCACCCAGAGGGGGCGCACACACAAAGACTGATGAGGGGGAGGAAGGGAAGGGGCAAGAGGGCAGGGCCAGAGGAGACGTGCCGGGGGAGAAAAACACATTGCTTTTTACCAGGCCCTGCTGAGAATGAGGTAATTCACACCTCTACAGACACAATGCGAGCAGGAGCGAGAGTGCGTTGGTGTGAGGTACCGTCCTGCTGGGACCGCAAGGTGGGTGGATGGGCTGGAAGAGCTGCCGCTTCTGGAAAAAAATAACTGTCTCGCGGCTTGTCTCGCGGCTCGGGGGAAAGTGACTGTTGTAAGAAAGACTGGACCTACTGAAAAAAATACGGTGCCAGAGGGATACACTCTATGTCTCTTTGTTCCACACAGGACCGAAAACAGAGAGAGAGAGAGAGAGAGAGAGAGAGAGAAAGACAAAAGGCTTTCACAATCAATCCCCGTTTCCTCTCCGGTCTTAATGCGGCCCTGATTCAAACAGCACTTCTGATATTCTACACCTCTCCTTTAAGCTCTTCAGAAGAACTGAAATCAGCTCTGATGTTATGCTAATGGCGGTCACACACCCCTGCCTCTCCACTCCAACGCTGTCCTCGCTGTTGCTGTGCAGAAGAGCCCTTCGTGGAGTCACCACTGTTTTTTTTCCCTTTCTCTCTCTCTCTCTCTCTCTCTCTTTCTTTCTCTCTTTCGTTTTCTTTCCAAAGAGCTGTTATCCCCCCTCCTCTCTGCCATTGTCACGACACCCCCAGAAGACCCGGTGGCTTCAAAGTTAGCGGCGTGGGCAAAGTTCTGGAGAGAGATTAACTTTGCAGGATTAGGTGGGTTAATTAATAGATCGCTGCGGCTCATTGTTTTGTGTTCACGCGGTAAGAAGCCGCCCAAGAGAGGCGCTGCAGCATTAAATCAATTTCATGGCCCTTTTATTACTGAGGAGATAAAGCCAATATTTAGCTTTCAATTTTTCACTATTATTTGGCCCCTGCTTTGCCAGTTGAGTTGCTGCGCTTGGTGGGAGACAAGGACACACGTGTTTATGTGCTGTGGGGGCCTGGAGGGCGGGGGAGGTGGTGGTGGTGGTGGTGGTGTGGGGGGGGGGGGGCGCCTCTGGGACCTGTCCTCAGCCCTCTCCTCCACCCCAGCAACACAGACACTCACTCCACTTCAGGAGGAGACAGAATGGAGGACTGATTAGACTCTGTACAGCACTGCAGTACAGACACTACCTCTCTTTGAGGACTTAAGATTTTCTCAAAATGGGGCTCTTTCCCTCTTAAAATGAATCCCCAAACCAGTAAGGAATTCATTCTTTAAACACGAAACCGTGCAGTTTTGCCGCAGCCGTGCAGGTCAAACAACGAAGTGTGTTTCTATTTCTATATAGGATAAAGAGCAATGACTGTATGCTCTTTTGCCTCTTGAACGAGGTCGTTGGCAGTAACATGGCTCCCTCCTCTCCTCCCAGGCAGCTCTCCACTGTGTCCTGTCCTGCATGAGTCTCTCCTCTATATATAGCCTGCCTGGTCCCCCATAGCGGTGTGACGCCACCATGCTCTGTCCTCCGTCCTCCCTCTATCCATCCTCCATCTCTCCCTGTCTCCCTCTCTCTCTCTCTATCAAACCCACCGCTGCCTTTCAATAAAGTCTGTCCATCTGTCAATCTGTCTTCTCCACACCTGATCCATCTCGTGAGCGTTGCTCATTTCTCATTTCTTCTCCTCCCTCCGTGACACTTCTCCTTTCTATCCTTCCTTCCTCCGATCGCCTGTCATTCCGTACTCCCTCTTCTCCTCCGTTCCTCTGTCTTCTCCACCCCTTTTTTTTAAACATTTTTTTAGCTTTTATCTCTGGCCTCCTCTCTCCCGGAACATCTCCCGTGTGACTGGCACGTCACAGTGACGCTACCTCTGGACTGCGGCAGACGCCCCACAGTAAGGTCACACTGGTGTCCCGAAAGCGATGACAACAGCTCGGCTGATGTAAGTGTCCTCTGTATTGTTGTTGTGGGGGCTGTAGCCCGACATTAGGAGGAGCTGCAGTTAGCTCAGCCCCAGCGATGACAACGCAGCACCGACATCCACTTTTACAGCCCAGCCGAGGGGTCAGTCACGTGGGTCACACACGAGAGAGACAGGAACAGTTCAACAGAACTCCATAAGCTGTACTAAAAACACGTTAAAGGTCCTGTACGTAGATTCGAGCTTTGTTTACAAGGATATGCACTCAATTGGCACTATGACAAAACGTAGCATGTATTATGTAAATTTTTTTGGAAAGATTTTCTGTGTGACCAGAGAGGGCAGCAAAGTGCAAAAGGACATACCTTACCTTTAAGGCTTTGATGTTTGATGCTTTGCCCTCTGAACTGAACCATACTGTGCACAATGAAATATACTGTAGCGCTTTGAAAGCATTGGATAAGGTGAGGGAGGAGCTGAAGGCTACAGCTGTCATCAAGGCACTGGTTTGGTTTGACAAACCTCACACGTGTTTGATACCACTTCTCATTCCGCTCCGTACAATGAGCCCGTCCTCCGGGCTTTTACCTCCACCAGCCTCCCCTGACCTACAGTACACATGAACCTATAGAGTACCTGAATCTAGGTTAAACAAGTACAGTCAGACTGTATCCATAGTCACGGGCCACAGCAGAGGACATGCAGTCTCCCCGCAGCCACACACATCACCGTGGAGATGGAAAAAAATCACCCCACTCCATGTTCCCTATTATAGGCAGCTTTGAAAAGATGTAGCAAAATAAAAAAAACGACAAACAAGAGGAAAAACCCTCCATCTACGATGCCATCTTTTCATCTACAGGCTGACAAGTGGCCCATTGTTGTCGTCCTTCAGCACCAAGACTTGTCTTTTGTTGTTTTGAAAGAGGCTCTTCCTGAGTGGTATCAAAGGCGGGAATCACAGATGAGCCGGAGAGAGCCAGGTGGCTTTCACATGAACCGCCACACACACAGTAACTTCTCACTTCTCTTTGAATGCTTTCCTTCTTAATGCCTCCGAATCAATGAATACACCCACATGCTGAGTTTTCCCTCACATTAAAGCAGTGTAAACTCACAGTGTGTGTGCTGTACTGTATGTGCACGTGTATGTGTGTATGTGTGTATGTGTGTGTGTATTTGTGTTTGTGCGTGTGCACAAACACGCATACACACACTGACACACACATTAATACATACATACTGTTCTGTATACACAGTACAGTATGTGTACGCAGAACAGTATGTATGTATTAATGTGTGTGTGTGTGTGTCTGTGTGTGTGTGTGTACGTGCATACGAGACCACTTTTGTGTTCACCCAAGAGTGTAAAAAATGCCTCTTTTTTCGATGGAGGACAAAGGGTCCCGTTTCGGAATGAAACCATTTGGTACACTGATCCTTTGTTATCAGACCCTTCATGGGTTTTGATTTGGGAGAGGGGAAAGTCATTTATACAGTAGGAATAGAAAGACAACCATAGAACCCAAGAAAGCCAGGCTTTACTCTGGTAATTGCACATGTTTCATACACCATTGGATATAATGACGAGGGGGGGGGGGGGGGGGGGGGGGAAGAAAAAGCTGGGAGATTTTGGAGAAAAAAACCTGACTCCCCACGTCTCATCTCCTCCAAGGGAATGAGCAGCAGCTGTGGAACAGCAGCGGAGGAAAGAAGGCATTGCATTTCCTCATGAACCCTAATGAAACACTATGTGAGCGTTACTGAGCCAACCACAACACTGTAGTCCTTGACAACCGTGGAGGTCTAAGCAAAGGTCACATAATCTATGATTTCACATTCACACCTCTGTACAGTAAACACACACATGCTACCCCCGGCCGCGGGAGCAGTGTGGTGCATCTCATAAAAGGCTATGGTATTGTAAGGATAAGAAATATGACGACAGCCCTATATGACTGTGTCATTGCGTCTATAGCACCGCCA
>NC_139656.1:25729947-25737447 GCF_951799395.1 Argentina silus | reverse complement strand
ATCCATTAGGCCCGGTGTGGGTCCACACAGACACACACACAGCTTGCGGTAGTCCAGTCTAAGAGCCTACAGCACGGTGGGGCTCTGCAGCACACTGTTTACAGAGCACAGAGAGAGAGAGAGAGAGAGAGCAGAGCTGATCTGGGACCAGCCTGAAGGCTTTATACAGAGCTGCACAGGGGGTGACACAGAGCTCTGCGGACTGACGTCAGACCTGCATATTCACCAGAGCTAGTCAAGACAGAACCATAGCCTGGAGAGGGGCGCTGTGTGTGTGCGTGTGTGTGTGAGTGTGTGTGTGTGTATTTGAATGTGAGATAGTGATCGTGCTCGTCAGGCCCTATTTTTAAGGCCTGTGACTCGAAGCGCTGTGTGCACGCGCGCGTGTACGTGCGTGTATGTGTGTCTGTGTGTGTGTGTGTGTGTGTGTGTGTGCCTGTGTGTGTGTGTGAGATCATGATCGCACTCGTCAGGCCCTATTTTAAGGCCTGTGACTCGTAGAGGGCCCTTGCCTCAGCACGCCCGTTGGGTTAATGAGCAGCCTCTTCAATTAGAACCAATCTGTGAGTCAGTGTGGCATCGGGAGGCACAGCTGCTTCCAGCCCCACACTAACTCTGCCGGCCTCTGGGACCACTCGTCTGGATCAGCTCAGTCAACCCAACACCCCTCTCCTCTCCTCTCCTCTCCTCTCCTCTCCTCTCCTCTCCTCTCCTCTCTCCTCCTCTCCTCTCCTCTCCTCTCATTTCGTCTCGTCGCTATCCTCCTCTCCTTCTCTCCCCTCCTCTCTCCTCTCCTCTCCATCCCCTCCTCTCCTCTCTCTCTCCTCTCCTCTCCCCTCCCCTCCCCTCTCTTCTCCTCTCCCCTCCCCTCCCCTCTCCTTTCCTCTCCTCTCTCTCCATCCTCTCCTCCTCTCCTCTCTCTCTCCTCTCCTCTCTCTCCTCTCCTCTCTCTCCTCTCCTCTCCTCTCTCTCTCCTCTCGATCGTAAAGAGGTATACTCAAACAGGCAGACACCCACACCCACACACACTTAATAAATAGCTGGGTGGAATTGATGGCTGTGTTGGCGACGATCAGGTGAGCAGACATAGGCGCATGCATGTACGCGCACACACACACACACACACACACACACACACACACACACACACACACACACACACACACACACACACACACACACACACACACACACACACACACACACACACACACACACACACACACACACTAAATAGCTGGCTGTAATTGATGGCTGTGTTGGTGAAGTTCAAGTGAGGAGACTATCTACAGTTCCATCAGTATGGATCTGCATTTATCCCCCTACATCCCCTCCCCCACTCTCCTCATCACACACCAGGGACCCCCGCAGCATGTCCCTCTGATGAGAACACTGCTGTGGGGGTGTTAGGGGTGTTTATGTGTGTGTACATACTATACTGTTCAATGTAGCAATATTTTATGTTTGATTTAAATACTGTGTGTGTGTGTGTGCGCGTGTGTGTGTGTGTGTGTGTGTGTGTGTGTATGTGTGTGTGTGTGTGTGTGTGTGTGATGAAGGCGAGTGGTCTATTTTCACAATCCTTAACGTCTCTGTGACCTTAACGTGGAGCATCTTTATTCATGCACACACGCGCGCACGTGCGTGCGCGTGTGTGTGCGTACACATCAATACGTAGGGGCTTCAAACAGCAGCCTTGGCTGAAATGAAAGGCGGATCTTCATCTCGGAAATGGCAGGAGAACACAATAACTTGTGCCAGCTTTGCATTCCCAAACACTTCTTCCAGATGGCTTATTTCCATAATGACATTGCATCGCTTCCGCGTGCTGCCCGAATAAAACTCAAAAGAGGAGGACGTGACAACGTATGTTATTTCCCCTCTCATCACCTTTGATGAGGGGGTGGTCAGGTTGGGGGGAGGTGCAGAGTCCTGGTGGGCTGAGAGGGGTGGTAATGACTCCTAACCCCCCCCACCCCCCGCCCCCCCCCAGGTCACCATTTCCTCTTCTCTGCCTCCTGGTTTGTGGGACTGTGTGCCTTTCAGAAGGGGACCTCTGTATTCTCTGCTCTCGGCTTAAAAAAAAACCCTGTTTACAGGGACACACAGAGAAGATGCTCGCTCCTGATTTAAGGCTTTTTCAAAACGTCGGTTTCTGCCACATAAAGATGAGCGAGAGCTTGGTAAGGTCTGAACGAGTGGTGATGCAGGGTGTGGGGGGAGGTAGTGTGGAGATACAGGGGTGAGGAGGGGGGGGGGGGGGGGGTGGGGGGACAACGACACAGTACCACAGCACTGTCCCCAGACCTCTTATCTACTAGCAGACAGCCCTGACCTGGCTGATATATGTGACAAGACCAGGATGTGGTGACAAGGCCAGGAAAGAGATGGCACAAAGAAAAAAACATCCTCCACCACGGAACCGCTCTTCACATCACCAACCACAGTGTGGATTGTGTGTGTGTGTGCGTGTGCGCGTGTGTGCGTGTGTGTGTGTGAGCGAGAGAGACAGAGAATCAATGGTCTACCGCCACAGTAGGGAAAAACAATGTATGTGTTTCTTGTTTCTTCGTATGGGAGCAAGAGAAAGGGAGAGATCACAAGTCTCTCACACTCAAATACACACACACACACACACACACACACACACACACACACACACACACACACACGTGTACACACACACACACTCACACACACACACACACACACACACACACACACACACACACACACACACACACACACACTGAACTGTAATTAACATCACAACCATACTGTAGGTAGAAAATAAACAGCTAAAGCACAAAGCTTGTAAATCGTGCATCCAAATACAGAAATACCGTAATGTTGATGGGAATATTCCCACTTCGATGACTTGCTATACTAACCACATATGATGACACAGACAGATGAGCAATAGACTGTAATTCGAAACAGCATCATAGGCTTTTGAGAGCAGTGGACTATACACATCAGGGGAGGCTAGTGGAGGTGGAAAACGGAGGATGGGCTCATTGTAATGCATGGAATGGAATAAGGAATGGCTATCATTCCTCATTCCATTCCATGCATTACAATGAGCCTGTCCTCCCGATTTCTACCTCCACCAGCCTCCCCTGATGTGTACAGTACAGTCTGCTGATACACAGCTATCATCAGTACCATCATTCCCTCTCCAACCCGCTCTCCCTCCTCTCTCTCTCTCTCTCTCCATCCTCTCTCTCTCTCCCTCCCTCCCTCCCTCCCTCCTCTCCCATCCGTGAGGCTGAGAGCGGGTGCTTCAAAACAAAATGAGCTCCACTCCCTTGACCAAAGTCAATTTTTAACCTTCCAAGCAACCAAGATTACCGCAAATCCCTGCGAAGCCACAAACCGACCGAGCCAACCGAGTGTTTTCACCTTCCGTGTTCTACATCAAGGTCATGGACCACATCACAGACGGAGCACCGGGAAAAAAACAAAACAGGAATACATTGTGTGCGCGCGGCGGTGGGCGGAGAGAGGATCGCTTTACAAGGAAAAAGCCGGGCGGGGGATTAACTGGGAGTGAAAAGTTAACTCTCCACCATTGCCCCCCCCCTCCCCCCGCCATCGCTGTCCACCCCCCATTCCCCAGCCCCCACCCCGCCCCCTTTTCCTTCTCTCTGATCAGCGCAGTGAGGGAATACAACACACTGCACCTGTACCTTACCCCCCCCCCCCCCATCCCCATCCCCATCCCCATCCCTCCATCCCTCCATCGCTCCACTGAGTCAGTCAGTGCGCCGACGGGAGAGCTGCCCTGTGTCAGTGACTCACAGCGGAGCGTCTGAACATCCGTCTGACATCACCACATCTGAGGCTGTAGGTGGGCTGGGCTGGGCTGAGGGGGGGGGGGGGCAGCAGCTGAGGTGAGGTGGGCTGGGCTGGGGGCCTCTCTCTCTCCCCCTCTCTCTCTCTCTCCTCTCCTCCCACCAAGAGACAGACAGCCAGCCAGGTTTCCCCCATGGCCCCTCTCTTCACTTTCATCTTCGCTTCCCCATTCTTCCATTTCCTGTCCAACATAATGACACCCTGGCAGGCGTCCTAATGGAGCCGTAATAGTCCTTTAAACAGGGGCGGGGAGGCAGGGAGACAGGGGGGTCACGGCGGGGAGGCAGGGGGGTCACGGCGGGGAGGTGGGGTCAATGTGAGAGGGGTGGGGGGGTGGGGGGCATGGAGGCAAACGGGGGGAAAAGGGAGGGGGTAGCCGTGGATGAGTGGGTGGGTGGGTGGTGGGAAGGGGGGCCAGGGGAGGGGGTCTGGGACGGGTGTGTGTGTGTGGGTGTGAGCCCCCCGACCCCCCCCCCCCCCTCCATCCCCCCCACGGCTAAGGCTGAGGCTGCGATGGGGTGTCTTTGTATAATGAAGGGATCGGCAGGGTTTACCCCCGTGTGCGCTGACATTAGGCTCTGTATGCATGAGGGGAATAAACCTGCTGCTGATGTTTCAATCCCCATCCCAGGGCTTAGTCACGCCCCTGGCTTCTCCAGCGCCTGCCAATACACACCACCACTCTCTCATTATCCAGGCCCCACATCCCATCCATGGCCAAAACTTACTCACTCATATTATGAGCATTTTATTAATCTATTTCAACAGCGCACTTGTGTACCGTGTAACAATTCTCCGACATCAACACCCCCCCCCCCCCCCCCCCCCTCCCCTTTTGATTCTAATACGAACCGCCTTTCAGCGTCTCTGTGGGGAAAGGAGACATTATCAATACATGGCCCGAGGATATTTTCGTTTTAACATAGTTTTGAATTATGCATTAAAGGTTCCGATTACCCTGTCAAACGGCGAGAGACTGCCGCGCCCCCACGGAGGACGAGGTGGCAGGAGGAGGAGGAGGAGGAGGAGGAGAAGGAGGAGGTGGTATTAAGAGCTGAAGAACTTGCAGCTCTTTATTACAGTCTTTAAATGAGGTTTATCTCATACAGTACAGTACAGTACAGTACCAACCTCCCTGCATGGAGACGCCCTGTGAGGTGATGTGTTGCTGTCAGTTTGTCAATTAAACAACACGGTGTTTAAGTCCTCAGAAAGCCTCCGTGTTGGTAGGGATCCTTTACGATGAAGAGATGACTAACATCGCCTGTCATCCATCCTCTCCCATGCCTCCTCTCTCTCCCTCCTCCTAACACACCCAGGCATCTACCCAGGGCTCCTCCTCCAGTCATCAGCCCCCCCCCCCCCCCTTCTCCACCCCCCCACCCCCCACCCCCCCATCTCCGACGTATGATTAAGTCTGACCCCGGGGTGGTAACACCTGTAGCGCCCCCCCCCCCCCCCCCCCCCCCCCACCACCACCCGTCTGTCATTCCTATTTCAAAAAACCTATTACAGAGATCTGAGTTCGCTGTCAGACGTTTTCCCCATTCCGTCTTATCAGTGGCGGGACTGATGTCTGGCAACGGCAAACAGAGTCTGTGTAAAGTGCTTAAATAAAGCATGAAATCAACAGGATGCCTGCCCGAGGCGTGCTGTGCCACATCTCCCCTGTCCAGAGGGTCCCACCGCTGCAGGCAGGTGCAGCTGCTCACCTTCACACAGCATGTACCTCCATTTGGGCTCATCAACGGGGACCGCTCTGACTCGACGTGTTTAACACAGACAATGGGCCCCATCCATATTTGATGCAGACACACTGTAGGCTGTGTATAAAAAGGAAATTCTAATCTGACTGTGTGTGTACAATGTCGGCCATTTTTCTGCCTCTCTCCCGACAGATGGATTTGCATACATTGGAGGGAGAGAGAGAGAAAGGCTGAGGGCTTGAAAATCCTCCTCCCCCCCCCCCCCTTCATTTTAGCTGTTTGGTCATGGTGGCGTTCGTACGTGGGCTAAAAAGGAGTAAGCTATTTACACCACGTATTTTCAGCCTTCAACAGGCTGTTTGAGGAATCCAGACACGTAACATACTTATCACTCACTCCACAGCTTATCTGGTGAGTGTTTGTTTGTGTATTCATGTGTGTGTATTTGTGTGTGTGTGTGTCTGTGTATTCATGTGTGTGTGTGTGTGTGTGTGTGTGCACGCATGTGTGTGTGTTTGTGTATTAATTTGTTTGTGTGTGTGTGTGTGTGTGTGTGTGTGTGTGTGTGTGTGTGTGTATGTGTGTGTGTTCGTCTGTGTGTGTGTGTGAGAAGATGAGGATGTGAAAGGGAAAGCTACCCACAGCTCTAAGACGTTTGAAGAAGAAGTAGAAAACGTACCGGGGAACTGGTAGCTGTAGCTCGGGGCGAATCCAGTGTATCCACGTCCGTATGTGGCCACAATGTTGGGGTAACCTTGGGAAGGAGAAGGAAAACACAACTTTAGTGGACTTCATTTAGTTGTAGGGCTTTGTCCAAAGAGCACCAGACAGTTCAGCGCCACTGGAAATACCATGTTGTACAATGCCCCTTATATCGAGTATCGTCTGTACACCTTTTTCATTTCTATACCTGCAGTATATTTCCCTAAAGCCACCCAACCAAACAATACAGGAACTCAGATAGCATAAGTGTGAGGGTAGCCCGTCCTACGATTTCTACCTTCACCAGCCTCCCCTGGTATGGACGTGGACAACCGTCACACACACACACACACACACACACACACACACAGACACACACACAGACAAACACACACACACACACACACACACACACACACACACACAGACACACACACACACACACACACACACACACAGACACACAGACACACAGACACGCACACAGACACAGACACACACACACACACACACACCGCTGCTGGACTGGAGCGATGCTCTGGAACCCACTACTCCCCTGTACTGATGATGTGATACAAGAGTAGCCACTAGCTAGCCTCAGATTTAGCTATCTGAATTCCTACCTCCACCAGCCTCCCCTGGTCCCTCCTCTCTCTCTCTCTCTCTCTCTCTCTCTCAAGGTGGAACACAGCTGAAGGTGCTTTCTTCCTGAGCATGAAGAAATACCCTGTGCCTTCCTTACTCAAGCAGGGGGACGGTGAGTCAGGTTTCCGTCGACTATGAGAAAATAACTGACTGAGTGAACCATATCAATATTCAAATTGATTTGGATGATGTACGGCGTACAATGATGTGCACAGTAATGAGATATGCACACCAAAATAATCATGATAACATATTTGGTAAATAAATACACAGCGTTAAAAATGAGTGTGTGTCATTTGGGAATTCATTTGCCATCTGTTGTGTATTTTTTTTTTGCGCTACCAATTGCTGACGCAGAATGTTTTATTGATGACGGCCCACAAGTTATTCTAGGTCTGTTTATTCCATGGCATTTCACATTGTTGTTACATTTTTTTGCCGAATAGAAAAAATTAGCAATATGTCAGCCGAGCAGTTACCAGTCGCGCACACCAGGAAACACGGGAAAGTAGGCCAGATCTCAGTATACAGAAGGACACACACACACACACACACACACACACACACACACACTCACGTGCAAACACCGTAC
>NC_139656.1:25720798-25729747 GCF_951799395.1 Argentina silus | reverse complement strand
CAGCAACTCACGTTAGAACAGCTTTGCTTCAAACATGACTTCAGTCCTGTCAGCTTGACAAGGTCGACCCTAAGTAAGAGTCTGAGCACATGCTTCTTTGCTCCCTACTGAAAGCTACCTTTCTGGTCCGTTTAGAGATCAAAAATATTCGAAATAATGTTTATTTAAAAAAATATTTTGACTTAGGGATGATAACAATTAACTGTTCATTGGTTAACCGGCGACAAATACTTTAGCCAATAATGCTTATCGGTTAGATGACACATATTGTTGAATTACATTGGCAGATTTTTATTTTTGTGGTTAGAGAAAATGTGGGTTTGATGCAAGTGCATTTCGTGCAATTCTTATTTCTACATCGTTTTTAATGTCTTGAGCAACAGTTTTGCTAGCCCCATTTGTGACTAGACTTAATACTTTTTACCTTTGGATGTTGTTGAAGTCTAGTCACAGATTGGTAGGCATGGGGGGGCGGGGGGGGGGACGGGGGGTGACTTAGCTTCAAAGGTAGCAGACGGCTAAATGATGACTCACATTGGGTATTCTGCAAGTAAAACCGCCTGGCATTAGCCTTTGTTCATGTTGTTTTTGGGTACAGTGGGGGTACAGAACTGGAGAGAGTTACCGTATTTCTCGATTTCAGTCAGCATCCCAAAAGACGGCCACCAGAAAAAACAAAACATGTATTCCTGTGACCCCTCGCATCATTTACCTCCCTATGCTGTGGTTGTGACATGTCTGACCTTTATCAAATTGTATGTTTGAAAGGATGATTAATAAGATGAGTTTAAGAAAAACATTTTAATGACAGCGAAGCTGGTGTGAATGCTGGGAGTCACATGAATGTACGTTTTTTTCCGGTGGCCATCTTTTGGAATGCTGACTGAAATCGGGAAATGCCTGAGAGAATGCCATTCTTTCCAGTTTACTGTACCCCTATCGAATGAGTAGAGGCCAATGCCAGGTAAACTTTGAGTTGTTGGGGTACACACAGTAACATATTATTTTCCAACAGCTCTAGCAGCCTCTGCATGGTCCTAAAGCCAGATAATTACCCACCTTCCTACCAGCCCATGCATTTGTATTTCTTGTGGGTCACAACTTCTACTTCTTGGAAATTGGGTCAGTTAGTCGAAAAGCAAAATGAACCGAAATTTGCATTCCTATATTGACTAGATGCTCTGTGGTCTGTTCAGTAGATGCTGTTTGGCCTTGCGCCCTCTCACTGACTAAGAGAGACTAAGGCTCTGTCCCAACCTACTCACTTAGTGTGCACTTTAAACACTTGTCAAGAAGCATACTAATTAATGCCCTCTCTATTCTAACTTCCTCAGAGGGAGCCTTTAGGGGTCTTGCTGCTATATTCATACTAGCTAAAGAGAGAGAGAGTAGATATGGCTATGAATCATCTACAAATCAACTATGAATCATGCACTAATCAAATGCCAGCAGATTGCAGGCTGTTCCGCAATCTGTTTTTCCTCCACCACATTTCAACGTGTTTCCTCATATTCACACTGGTCCACAATTTATTTTTTTTCTTTCTACTTTCCCCAGCGTGCCAATAAGTCGTGCACTCTCAGCTCTCTGGGTTTTGATGTCTTTGGTCTTTCTAGACCAGTACTTAGACATGGAAAGTGGACCACTTGGCCATCGAGTAGTCGAGTAGTTAAAAGTAGATTCTATACTACACTTCTAACACACAGGGTTCTCGGTCAGTGAGAGAAGGAGGGGGGGGGGGGGGGTTGGGTGGTGGGGGGCTCTACTAAACAGCATCTACTACGCCGCCGACAGAGAGAGAACAACTCTGTTGGCCACTATCTACTGGAGGAGACACAGTCCACTGCTCCTAATAAAGCAGCCAGGTTGATGGACAGGTACCACAGGTGACCCACTGCCAAGAGTCTATGCCTTTTAATGCTACTAGATTGCGCAACACTGCATAGTGCCGTTGGAGAATACAGCTGATTAATGCTTCCCAAATTAATCCAGCCGGTTCGTATATTCAGATGTGTATAGCAATTAAAGACGAATAATCAAACCGGTCCCAGCGAGGCCCGCCAAAATCAGTGTGTCCTTAAAGCGTGAGTGTGTGTGTGTGTGTGTGTGTGTGTGTGTGTGTGTGTGTGTGTATGAGTGTGCGTGTGTGAATGAGAGGTCTCTCCATCTGTCAAGGAGGCGCTGCAGCGTGCTGTAACATGGAGACTGCTGACAGTGTGTCACTCCCCGCCACATCCCTGTCCCCATCCCCATCCTCATCCCTGTCCGTCATCCATCAGCAGTCCCAACAGCAGTCCATTAAGCCCAGCGCACAAGTTTGCACAAATTAATGACAAACCCCAGCCTCTTGATAAATGTCACACTGATGCCCAAGCCGCTGTCAAGTCCTCACATTTCCCTCCCCACACTGGGAGCCACGCCGTCTCCAGGGACTGCTGCAGACACACACAGGGTACCCCTACACTGAGGTCAGGAGTGTCTAACTCATGTGAAGTCCTGTCCAATCCAGTGTGATTAACTGGCTGATGGCCAAAGCAATGGGCTGAAGCCAGAGCCGCCAACTCTACCCTACAACAGCAGCTCTCTACTGCTCGATGGGAGAAACCTTCTGTGTGGACCGGAGGGAGGGAGGGAGGGAGGGAAGGAGGGAGTGAGGGAGGAAGGAGCAGTGTCTGGCACACACCACCAGGTGGCGGTATACAGGGGGGGGGGGGGACTTAAAGAGAGATGAGGACGAGGGCTAATTCTCATGCAGCCCCCGTCTCCCTGCCTGCCGACGCCGGTGCCTCGTAGATGAGGCAGAACTCACACTAACAACCAAGGAAGGAGTTGGTGATCAGGAGGCCATTGAGACAGAGAGAGAGGGAGAGAGAGAGGGAGACACAGAGAGAGAGAGAGAGAGAGAGAGAGAGAGAGAGAGAGAAGGGGCCATTTTCTCAATCACTCTCTGGCTCCTGATTCTCTCTTGCCCTGGGGGGCTCCACAGTAATCAGATCTGAAAAGGCTGTGAATGAAGGAGAGACAGATAGGGAGGGGGGGAGAGAGAGAAAGAGAGAGAGAGAGAGAGAGAGAGAAAAAGAGAGAGAGAGATAAGCGGAGATGGAGGGAGGGAGGGAAATGGAGTGTTCTTTCCATCTCTCCATCTCTGCTGCGTGGTCCTCCCCCTCCTTTCTTCTCCTCTCCAGCCACCACTCAGACTCAGGCTGTTTCTCTAGCAGATCAAGGCCTGGGCAGGAGGAGGAGGAGGAGAAGGAGGAGGAGGAGGAGGAGGAGAGAAAAGGAGGAGGTGGAGAGAGGAGATGAGGATTCAGCATCACCCTGACCTGGGATTTCCCTGGCAGAGCTCACCAGAGGCCAGGAGCCCCCCTGGTGGGCACAGGTCAGAAGAAGAGAGAGAGAGAGGGGGGGGGGGTTCACTGGGTCAGAGGGACACCCACCAGCCGTAAATAACCGCTCCTGAGTGTGGCGCCGGCTCTACAGCTGAACCCAGGGTGACCTGGGTTGAAGTCCTTTAGAATCCAGCCAGTCACACACACACACACACACACACACACACACACACACACACACACGCAGACCACTGTTAGATCACATCCCAGTGTGTGCAGTGACCATGCCCGTCACACAGGAGCCCTAGGATGGGGGGGTGGGGGTCCGTTGGCAGAGGGGTTACCTGGGAGTACAGCTGAGTGAAGTCTCCAGATGTCACAGGGATATGGCCAGGAGATATTCAACTGTAACTCTCAACATGATAGGGAAACGGACTCTAATGGACTCTAACTCTAATAAGAGATGAATGGTCTCAGATCACAGGCACGGAGGAGAGGATGTACGAGGCCTCAGTCTATTTCTGAAATGTTCTTCATTGCGATGAACCAAAGAGGGGGCATTCTGGGATGGCAAGGTAAAATTGTTCGGATATCAAATCACCCTCCCCCCCCCCCCTTCGCCTGTCACATGAAATCAAAATCGGAACCTTTTTTCCCCTACCTCCACCGCCGCCTCCTCCTCCTCCTCCCTCCTCCCAGATGTCAGCACTCTGTCAGAGCTCCGAGGGCCAAGCCACAGCAGGACTCTTTTTTTTTTGGGGGGGGGGGGGGGGGTCTGAGTAGAGCTCCACTCACCCCCCCCCCCCCCCCCCCCCCACCCCCCCCACCCCCTCTCCCCTCTCTCTCCGGCAGAAGAAAAGCTGCCTGCTGAATGTTTTATGGAGCGGCTGCGTGCCCGGAGCGGAAATCAAAGGCAGGCGGGCGGCGGCGGCAAGAGAAGAATCCTCGCGAGGGCGACACTCGTGCCTTGGCAAGCCTGGCCCGTACCAGGCCTCTTCCTCCCATACGGCTGCACCGCGACGCCTGTAGCCTCGCCTGTCGGAGACTCAACTGGGTTGCCTCAGAGCCGGGTCAACTGGCATTGGATATCCCTCATCCTCTATTGAACGCAAGGGGGTTCGCACGCAACAGATGGCTGAGGCTGAGATGATGGGAATCAAAACACACGCAGAGCATGAAAACAGCCTGGGTATGCGGCTCCCTGTAACAGGAGTTTTACTAAATAATAATAATAATAATAATGATGATGGTAATAATGATGACTGGGAATTAGCAAGTCAAATATCCACACAGGCTGTTAGCAGATGATGCTTCAGAGAGACGGCTTTGATCTTCCTGGCAAAAGAAAACTCCACCAGTGGATTCTGGTAGAGGGGGGAGAACAGGAAGATCGGTCACGTTTTAACTCACTCTCTCTCTCTCTCTCTCTCTCTCTCATTGTCTTATGACAGGTGGTGTACATTCTGAGCCCTGTCTTGTAGGACATGGAACCCATCAAAAGATCTGAAGATGAGAAAGCATCCACGATAAATTAGATCCTAATTTGTCAGATTCATGCGTCCTCCCATTGCTTGTCTATGGGACTGCTACTTATGTTACCAAACCATGAAAGCTTGATATAAATCGTTAGTTACTGTTGCTTGAAGTCACTTTTAGAATAATTTATATGTGCTGTTAAGTTTGCACAGCTGCGGGTAACACACCTGTTCCGTTTCACCTGAAATATGAGTTGCTCGGCTGGCTGGCTCACTGAACAACCTATGCTGGTTTTCGTGTACATTTCCAAACCTAAATAACGACTTCACCTTCAACCACCATAGTCCCACGCTCGTGTCAAGGTCATGTACTGTAACCAGGAAATTCGCCGGAGAAAAACAGGAAGAAATAATTGACAGATTTATGGTTTCTTCAGTACTTCCAGGAGTCTACACATTGTAACCAAGACAACGATTTGACAGCATGTTTCAGCCGGGGCTACTTTTGATCTATCCCATGACACGTTTGCAAGGTACGAGACAGATCAGTGTAGACGGGAGTCGGCGCTATCTGACGTGAGACAATGGGCTAGGGGATGGATGGCCGCCCGACAACCCCTCCAACCCTACTGCAGGGAGAAACGAAATGGCAGCCCTGGTCTGCTCTCTGAACGATGAAACCATTTGATGCAATATCATATAAAAATCAATAGCGTTGTCTTGGTCTCCTAGATGTGCAGTCAGACACTGTGTCTGTCTGTCCCTGGGCTTAGAGAGAGGCTTGTCTGTGACGGAGAGAGAGAGAGAGAGAGAGAGAGTGAGAGTGAGAGAGATGGAGAGAGACGGAGAGAGAGGGAGGAGGGAGTGAGGAGAGGGGGGGGGGGGGGGGGGATCAGAAAGAGTACACGATCTGATCTCCAACCCAGATAACCAGCTCTGTTTCTCCTCCTCCACTGCTCTCCTCTCTTCCCCCTTAGCTTTTTCTCCGTTGGGACTTGGGGGGGGGGGTGACACACACACACACACACACACACACACACACACACACACACACACACACACACACAGGGGACGTGTGTGAAGGCCATACATGGGGCCGCCGGTCCCAGGTGGACCTGTTTCTACTACACTGCCTCTGTCAGTCACGTCCTATTGCGGTGAAGGCCACACAGTAAGGGGCGGAGTCCCACCGAGTGACCGAGGGAGAATATTCCCTCTAGGCCCAATCCCATCGCCATGGAGACGGTCCAGTCACTACACAGGCATCTCAGGGGGGACAGGAGGTTGACACCGCCTCACACGTCACTGAACAGGGATTGGCTCCTGTCCATCATCATGTGACCTGGAACTGATGCCTACAGTATGTTCTGAACACTGAATTCACCTGATTACCTGGGAGTCCGAAAACAACACATGTGACCTGTCGTCTCTGTGTGGCTGAAGGCAGAGCATAACGGGCGGGAGAGTCTGGAGTGAGATCATCAATGGGCTTTCTGGAAGGTGCTAATCCCTGGTTAATGAACTCTGTCTCTGCCAGTACCTCCACAGCCTCCCTGGCCAGCTCTGAGGAGGGAGGGAGGGAGGGAGGGGGGAGGGGGAGGGGGGTGCACAGGAGGAAGAGAGGGACAGGTCCCCCCCCCCCCCCCCCCCAGTCCCTTAGCCTGACAGGCGGAACTCACACACACAATTTCACGGTTTCTGGGCAGTCCACACCGCTGCGTTCCTATCCCTGAGACCCTGAGACCCACAGTGTGCTCTCTCTCTCACACACACACACACACACACATGCACACACATACACACACACACACACACACACACACACCAAGTGAATCTCTGCCATTAACACTCCATTAAGGAGGAAATCAAATATTAATCCTTCAACACCAACCTGGAATTGAAAAAAAGAAGGAAAAAAAAAGTGGACTTACCATTTTATTATTGATTTCATGAAAATGAATTTCACAGACTTTCTCTACAACGTCTTCGCTTTCAAAAGTTACGAAGCCAAATCCTGTGCAGCAGAGAGAGAGAGAGAGAGAGAGAGAGAGAGAGAGAGAGAGAGAGGGAGAGAGAGAGAAAAAAATAGTGAGTTAGGGGGACTTTGGGAAACTTCAGAAACTAAAAGAAAGAAATGCACTCAGGGTCTGATTATTATCATAAGCTGCATCAAGAAAGGACGTGATGCCGTCTTTAGAGAGGCAGGAAGGCCAGAGCGCTGAGAGGAACAACTGAACAAGGCAGACATTGTCTTCTTGAAAATCGGGAATATGATGAAATCTCTGACATTATTAGAGGCATTGGAGGACCTTCTCCACAAAGAGAAGATGTGGAGAGAAAAAACTGCACAAAGCCCATTTAATGAGATTCATGGAGCTCAGGCCCAGCATCTGAATTTCATTAAATGCATTTTGTGTTCCCTTCATTGAATTTTCACTGTGTAACAAGCTTTTCGTTTTTATGTTAATGCCGGCTCTCAGAATATGTGAATGTGCCATTGACCATGGGATTTTTTGAGGGGGGATATTTATAAGATAAAAGCTTAACCCTTTCCTTTACCAGGGGAGAGGCAGAGAGACTCGGGACATCATCATTTTGACATCATCGGAGACACTGGGGGAACAGCAATATGCCTCTTTTTCTGTGTTTTCACGGAAAATGATTTTCTCGTGCGTCGTGTTAAAGAGGAGAAACCCATTGTCAGAACACAAAGAGGGTGCATAACGTAACAACAGGTGGGGATGAATAGAAAAACCAGCTCCTTTTTACAGTCTGCAGACAGAGAGGCGACCACCTCTGTCTGAGCTTAAACACCCATTTACCATAAACACCACACACCATTTGACTGGCAAATTACAAACACACAGGTGCTGCTCTCTCCAGTCTCTCACACCAGGATCCTCTCGCTCCCTACGCAGCTCCAAAGTCAAGAGTGTGTAGCCTACTCTAGACATCGCCATGTGTTCAATGTGACAATGCTACTCATTCACCGAGAGATGTTAGCACAAGACAAACATTCAAATGTCGTGTGTTTTTACCGAGTCTAAAGATCACACAAGTCACACTATGGAAGTGTAATAGCACCAAATTGAACAATGCTAAACAATGCCATCTCCTGACAAACACCCATGAAATATAGCCTAGGAACGGTGACAGTTATGGTCCTCTCCTGGGTTGAGACAGCAGGGCTCAGACTTTAAGTGGCGTATATCTAAAACTGGGTCAGGGGTCAAAGGGTGAGAGGTCAAGAGGGTGAGGGGGCCCGGGTATTTCCCCCCCCCCCCCGCTGCACTCGGACAGGGAGATAAGCAGAGATAAGGAGACAGGAGGCTGATAAGAGGGCGGGCAAGGGTAAATAAACCATGCCCCCCCCCCCACACACACACACACACACTCTCCTGTAGACAAACAGGAGAGTGTGTGAGCACATTACTCACTTTCACATGGAAAGCCCCCCCTAAGCTCTGCTTAGACCGGCTGCTGCTGTTTAGCTGCATGTCCAAGTGCCAGGTTTAGTTAGTATTACTGTAAGATGAGAAATGTCAGAATGTAAGCTGAACTACAGTATGCGGTGAACTACAATATGCAGGGTGGGAGGGAGGTGGGGGGAGGGGGACACTTGGTGTCAGGGAGTTGAACTACATTACCCATGCACACACTACAGTGTGCTAACCACCTCCCCTGGCAGGAACACAGGACATGTTTTATTGACCTGGCCTCCTCCAATGGCTTCCTCTACAAGCCCATCAGGACATCCTGGGGCAACTATAGCCCACACTTGGCTGACAGTTAGTCCCTCTGCCCTATCAGGACTCCACTGAACCTCACCTCGAGCAAACATCAACTAGGAAACAAAGGAAAACAAAAATCTCACAAACGCCACAATTGTGAGGAAAATGAATGGATGGAGTTGAGAAATCAAGGAAAATTGAAAAAGTAATTTGATTATTTTTTTTCGACCAGACGTGATATATTCATTTGATGTGTGTCGTCCTGAGATTGGATTGTCGTGGGCTTTAGTGCGGCACGTTGCCGTGCGCCAGCTACGGTACGCGTGCGTGTTGCCGCGGGCGATGCGGAGGCGCGGGTTGGCGGGAGCTGGAAAATTGGAAGATGCAGCTTGTTTTCCAGCTCGCTCCACCTCC
>NC_139656.1:25693298-25705798 GCF_951799395.1 Argentina silus | reverse complement strand
TCTTAGGAAGGGCTTTGTCTGGGGCAAAACAGCGCACTTCACTGAACGTTCTTTATCATGTGATCTCATTCCTTGATGGCTACCGATTTATCACAGCCATTTAGCAGTATTGTAAAGCTCAAATCTACATACTGCAACCTTTGCATATGAGGGAGGGTTGTGATATTCCTACCGGGGTTATGGATAGCAGAGTGGAACATACTCTACACAACACATGGCATAGACACTGTTAGACTGCAGAGTTGGAGCCTTAATTGAGTTTCCCTTTTATGAGGATATTATATCACATACTTTACTGGAGTGGTAATAGAAAATACATGCAAATCATTTCTGCTCCATAAAGCAGTATGTATGCAAATTACCTCCTGGTTCTTTGTTGTTGGTTGTTGGCTGTGGTGGTGGTGGTGGTGGGCACATGACTAACATGGAAGTAGTGGTGATGAGCACCGCCTGGGTCTCTCTCTCTCTCTCTCTCTCTCTCTCGCTCTCGCTCTCTCCCAGCTTTAATGGAGTCATGATGTCATCCTGCCTCTCTGCCTCTCTCTGGCTGGGTAATGGGCTTTAATACTGGGCTTTGTAACAGACACTCACCTGACAACATTAGCAGGGCTCTTACAACACAGCACAAGCCCTACTGTACACTATTTGTCATTATATGTAGTCCAAATAGGGCTAGGAAAACCTCATGGTGGTATTTTTAGCCTGTGACACCGGTGTTGCTGGTTGTAATCGCACCGTCGCTGCAATTTACTGTAGCCCACATACCGCCGACTGTATTTCTTCTGACTACCCAGTCCAGAGAGGTATGTAATTCCCCCACAAATATGTCATACTGTAAAAACTGTTGTTATCTGTGTCGAATGTGTGGAGTAGCTGGTTGGAGAGTGTGGCAGCAGGGAGATGGCTACTTTATCTATCTACCACACAGTGAGATCCCTCTCTCTCTCTCTCTCTCTCGCTCGCTCTCTCTCTCTGTGTAATATGACATAACGTGCCCCCTGCTTGACCTTCCAGCTGCTCGCCCACATGCCACAGACCCTCTGCCATGACTGAACAGACGCTCAATCAATAATGCCTGCTCCACGGCCACACTCCTCCCTAGTGGCCAAATCAGACAGAGAGAAAGAGAGAGAGAGAGAGAGGGAGAGAGAGAGAGAGAGAGGGAGGGAGGGAGGGAGGCTGAATGACTGAGAGACTGAGTGAATGAGTCAGTCCTTAGAGAGAGAGAGTGAGGGATATAGACCCAAAAGAAAGGGCGGGAAGGGAGGGAACCAGGGAGACGGATGATACAGTACAAAAGGCAACAAAAGAAAAGGCAGTTTGTGGGATAAAGCATTTTTTATTTTATTTTTATTCCATGTCCCACGTCACAGGTATGAGAGAACAGAGAGAGAGAGAGAGAGAGAGAGCACGGTTAGCTCGCCCAGCTCTGCGTGTGGTTGTTCCATTCATAGCTACGCTCCAGATTTGTACAGTATTTGAACAGGTGTGTGTTCTATCCCCAGCCCTCGCGTAGAGAACGTGGGAACGTCTGCCCTTTCCCCTCTCCAACCAAAGCAACAGGTGGCTGGGCGCCACAAACAAGCCTCGCCTCTGCAATAAGAGGCTATACGGCATCATTAAAGTGGAGCTACAGAGAGACCAAAGAGAATCAAAAACAGCTGCGAGGAGGAGGAAAATATCAGCTGTTGTTTTGCTATCATGTCCATCCACCTTGCTGTGGCTGGATTCATCTTCTATCGGAGGTGTCCTCCATTTGGGGGGCCCGAGGAACATCAAAAACTAAAATCAAAAGAGGTCAGCGAGACTGGAAAGGATGCAGTGCATTAAGAGTCTCTGAGAGCTCATGCCCATTACCCACCCGTGGCACGGCGCCAGCACCTGCAGCCATCTGATACAGAGAGTTCTACCTCTCTACAGTCCACATAAACCCAGCCTGCCCTTAAATACACATACCCATGACACGGTGGGTTCACACACTCTCTATCTCTGATACGGTGGGCTCACACACTCTCTTTATGATATGGTACTGTAGGCGCATGCACACACACACACACACACACACACACACACACACACACACACACACACACACACACACACACACACACACACACACACACACACACACACACACACACTATTTTCCTCTGGAGTTCAGAGATATTATTACATCTTTCCTCCATAATTCATCTTCACAGCCTGCAGATCTCCAGTATGGTGCCCTGAAGGCCTGTTGTGTGCCTCTGGGCTGTGGATTATTATGTTGCATTGGCTTTCTCAATATACGATGCTGTGGAAATCTGCAGGCTGGAGTCAGTGACCATGCAATTGTGCAGGAAACCAAAACGTCCATCATGCCAACACAAACACATCCCCAGGCTTCCATCTCAATTATCTCGCCCTCCCCAAATGACCCTATTCCCAAAATATATTCATAAATATCCCCGTACAGTACATGTTCTACAGTACACTACCTTTCTGGAAGCCTCTGTTTTACTTTAACGATGGCAGCCATTGATATAGGGAGAACTGCCGAGGGGGGTCTTTGTGTATCTGTGTACCCTTACACTGAGAGAAGGACACTGATAGCTGAATGAGGTATTGTCCCTGTGTTATACACTCAGGTGAACAGCCCCTTCCCTACACACACACACACACACACACACACGTACACACACACACACCTACACACACACACGTACACACACACACACACACACACACACACACACACACACACACACACACACACACTCTCTCTCTCTCTCTCTCTCTCTCTCCCTCTCCCTCTCTCTCTCTCTCACCCATGCCTCCCTCCCTCCCTCCCTCCCTCCCTCTCGGTTTCATTCCCCGGGGACGCCAAGCGGAGCCCTTATCATCTGCACTCCTGTTAACGAGGCCCTTCATTAGCAAAGCCCATCGCCTTTCAGATTGCCTCGGTCGCCATGGCTACAGCAGAGTGTTGTCACTCAGTCTAGGACATCTTTATCAGCGACAACAAACGCATTTTTTTCGAGTCTCTTCCTGTCTCGCAATCTCCTCCACAAAAGACCGGCACAGCTATCAGGTCAATACTTGCTTTTCGTTTGTTGAGGGAAAAACGTTGGCTAGGTTTATATGAGATATTCCATGTCTATATTCCAACGCTGGTGGCTCTCTTATCGGTATGCATAACCCCATCTTATGGCTTCATAAAATTCAAGGGAGAGAAAAATATCTTTCTCAAATGAGATTTAGATAGAATGGAGATTTAGACAGAATGGGCTAGATACTTGTATTGCTATAAATTGTGATTTATAGATGCCTGTTATATTAAATCGACAGTGTAAATTATTTCATAAAAAAAAAGAACGTGTTTTTTACATACACTATAGTTAATGGGATTTTTCTTCGGCATAGACCTAGGGCTTCAGTAATCCTACATAAATATCAGCAAAAACTCATTAAGGTGACATTTAAAAATGTGAATACAAATACGTTTCCAGAACTTTCCATCTATCTTACACATATGGCCTGTTGTCAATGCCCTAAAACTTTCTTTTTATACATTTTATTACTCTAGAATCCAATTTGTGTAGAAATGCCTTCTCTCATATGTCATGACTCTCCATTCTTCTCTCTCTGAATTGAATAGCTCTGCTCAGGTCCCCTGCCACCGCCTCTCTCTCCCTCCTCCATATGAAAATGTGAATTTGTTACATATACCTGACAGCTAACAGCTGATTTTCCGCTTTATTGAAAGTGACACTGTGAAAGAAGCTGGGATCTAAAACAATGAAGACAATTTCACGTACACTGGCAAGGTGATTACTCACTAGGAGGGGACCCACAACGAGGCCTGATGGGATAGAAAATCACAAACAAAAAACACAAACAGGCTAATGTGGGCCGTCAGGCAGGCAGTCACGGAGAGCGGGAACCTGGGGCTGCTCAGGGAAAAGGCTGAGAGAGAGAGAGAGAGAGAGCATGTGCGTGTGTGTGTGCGTGTGTGTGTGTGTGTGTGTGTGTGCATGCATGTGGGTGTGTGTGTGTGTGTGCGTGTGTGTGTGCATGCATGTGAGTGTGTGTATCCTTCCACATCAGAGCTCTGGAGGTGTGGTGAACCCAGGGTGGCGACGGTTGTTAGACACGCAACGCTTCTTTTTTTTTCTTCCAGGTGTCCTGGAGGCCTCTCTATTCACCGTCTCTGGCTGGGGCTCGTCTGTGCCAATCCCATTCTCTCTGCATACACTCCCCTTTCCCATGACAAGTGTCGACACAAAAGCAGGCCGATTGCTTCAGTGAAGGCATCCTCTTAGTGTGAAAAGCCGAGTACATTTCAAATGGTTCCGCATGAGATGAGCACTCCGGGCACAGCCAGACAGTCTATTTCCTGCGCACACGTGGCCTGGTGTCTGAGTGCTGTCATGGATGCATGTGATCAGGGTGGCCCTCGATTAGCTGATTCCCGGGGAGGAGAGTAGCTACAGTAAGTAGGAGGCTGGATCCATTTCCCCGGTCGTCCCCCCCCCCTTCCCCCGTCCCCCTGTACTCCCACCCCCATCCCACCCTCCCTGGATCTTATCTGGCTGTTTACGGCTTGTGGTTGAGCCTCTGTCCACAGCGGTGTCAGTGAGACACAGGCCAGGTCGTCAGGCTGGCCCTGACCTGTCTGTCCATCCGCCTTCCTGTCTGTCTGTCCGTCCGTCCGTCCACACAATCCCTGCACATCTATAAATATATATATATATGTGTGTGACAGCCTTTGTGAGGCGTGTGGATGGGTCCGCCGATCGCCCCAGGGCCTCTGTGTCTCAGGCTTGCCCCGATAAGGCCCTTCCACTGGCATTGTCCTCTGGAGATAAAGCAGGCTGAAATGAAATCTGAAGGCTGAAAGAGGCCATTTTCCCTCCACCCCCCCCCCTTCCTCCCCCCCCCCCCCAGAGCTTATCTGTCACAGAGAGAGAGAGAGAGGGAAATGGGCAGCGGTGGAGAAGAAGAAGAAGAAGAAAAAAAAAAAAAAAAAAAAAAAAAGACCACAGGTAACACAGCGTTCTCTTTCTCCTCGCTTTCAGACTAGACTGACCATGCTCCTGAGTACCGCACCATCACCACCACCACCACCACCACCACCACCACCACCACCACCACCACCACCACCACCACCACAACAACAGGCTCTCCCGCCTTTCTTTTCCACTGCACTTTTTAATAAAAATCTCTCACTAAAGTCCAGCGAAAAACCAAGCTACAAGGGGCTTTTTGGTTTTTTTTCCCCGAAGGTATCATGCGGTACGGAGTGCATCTTCAGTACAGCAGCAGGCGGTCATAAAAACGATGTATGTAGCATTTCGTTTCTTTTTTATCTTAAAAGCATAATACTCTCATGCACACTCCTCTCTCTACCTTTTAGTCTCTCCTCTCTCTACCTTTTAGTCTCCTCCGCTGCCTTATCTGGACTCATCCACCGCTCGCCTTTTCCTCCACCCCTTCATTTTCTCTTTACTCTCTCTCTCTCTCCCCCCCCCCCCTCCCTCCCCCCCCTCTCTGTCCCTCTCTCTCTCCCCCTCTCCCCCCCTCTCTCTCCGTCTCTCCCCATCTCCCTCCACCCTCCCCCCCCCCCCCCGCCCCCTCCCTCCCTCACCCTCTCTCCCCCTCCAGTATGCCCTTCCTGCTGGTTTGTGGAGGCCTCCTCCCTGCTCTGTCCTCAGTCACCTGGGAGACTTGTTCTCATTAACCTTGTGCTCTGGCACTCAATAGAGCAGCATTTAAAGGCAAAACACATTAAAAGGGTGTCAAGCCCGGCCGCTTCATTTACTCACGCTGCCTCTCCTCAGGGCTCCGTAGGGCCTGTGTGAAGGCCTCTCATTATAGAGAGCCTCCTACTGCCTGGGCGCAACCTCTCCTGACTATACTGTACCAGTCCAATGTTACCTTTGATCATACTGCACCATCTTCACTCATCTGAGTCATTTTGATCAATGTCTCAAGGCTGTTTAATGATCACCTCTTTTGTCAGCAGATATGGGGGGGGGGTTAGGCTGTGTCGGTGTGCGTGTGCGTGTGTGTATGTGTGTGTGTGTGTGTGTGGGGGGGGGGGGGGAGGGGGTGTGTGGGTGTGGGTACGGGGTGGGTGTGGGTGTGTGTGTGTACGGTGTGCGTGTGTGTGGGTGGGTGTGTGCGTGTACGGGGTGGGTGTGCGTGTGTGTGTACGGTGTGCGTATGTGTGTGTGTGTGTGTGTGTGTGTGTGTGTGTACAGGGTGGTTGTGTGTGTGTGTGTACAGGGTGGTTGTGCGTGCGTGCGTGCCTGCGCGCGTGTATGTGCGTACATCTTTCAAGGTGATCAATAGGAGAGAGAAGGACCCTCCCGGAACACAAACAGATGCATGGGCGCATGGTGAGTGAGTAGTGGTGGTTGTCCCTCCTCTACCTGCCCCTCCCTGTAGGCAGTAAAGCAGCCTGTCCATGGCAGAGCTGTCTCCCAGGACAAGTTAATAAGATAGAGCAGTCCCCAGGGGCAGCAGCCAGGGAACATTATCACTCTGAAGGCAGCCTGAAATACTGACACATCGGAAATAACTCCTAGACTATTAATTACCCTCTCTCACTGGCCACTGCTAAGGGAAGAAAAGGAACTTTGACAAATTGGAAGACAGAGGGACTTTTCCCCCTTTTACTTTCTCCGAGATTCTTCAGCAATTACAATTTCCAGTTCTCTCTCTCTGTCTCTCCTCTCTTTATCTGTCCCTCCCTTCTGATCTCTCTCTCTCTCTTTTTTTTTTACACACACACACACACACACACACACACACGTGCACGTGCACACACACACACCACACCACACCAACACACATACCTGCACGCACACACACACACACACACACACACCTACCCACACACACAGAGGTTCTAAAGCGAGAAAAACCAGAAAGAAGAGTATGTATGTGTGGTGAGGGGGGGGTGTGACTGTACAGCCACATACTGTACAGAATCAACACACGTAAACCCCCTGAAAAGACCCCTTCTACAGACAGTGGCGTGATCCATCCCCTCGAGGAGGAAGAGGCTCCTCTACCATCCCTCTACCTCCTCTACATGAGCCACGCACGGCCGCGGTACGGTAGGAGGAGGAACACAGGAGCGGCGTTGCCGCAGAAACAGTCATCATTAAGCAATTTGCTCCCTTTTATTACAGCCATTGTAATTAAAAAATAATTGAGTGCTGGGCTGGGCTGGGCACGCGGCATGAGGAGCTGGCTCGCTATCTGCGTTTCCCATCGTCCCCTTCTTATCAATTAGCGCTACAATAATATCGGCCCCAATGTTGCTGACGACACCATTAGCATTTTGATTGAACACACAAAAACACAAAGTGCCGCGGAGCGCCATGCCAGAGGATTGTTCTCCAGTGTGATGTTTTCACTCATTTTCCGCAGGGGGGGAAATGTCACTACGGTTTGACAAAGACAGAGGCTGGGAGAGAGGCGGAGAGAGGGAGAGAGAGAGAGAGAGAGAGAGAGGGGAAAAATGAATTCCTGAGAAAAAGGAGGGGGTTGGAAGGCAGGCAGGAGAAAGAAATCAAAGAACAAAGGGAGAATGTAAAAATGCCATTTCTTAAGGGACTGCTATGTGACATTTACAGAGAAAAAAAAAATGAAATGAAATGTGAGGGAGTGAGAGAGAGAGAGAGAGAGAAAGGGAGAGAGAGTGTGAGAGAGGTAACACTAATTTATGAGAAATGAGACAGAGGCAGGACTTTGAGAGGCTGGCTGTATTGGCCGCTGCTGTTTGATGGATCGGTGGGGGGGGGGGGGGGGGGGGGGGTGATTGGAATCCTTTGAGGCACCATTTCAAAAAACAGTGAATTCTCAAGACGGAGAAACAAACATTGAACAAAAACCTGCTGGAGGGAGATTCCCCCAGGGAGTCGGGGGTCAGACCGAGGGAGGCAAAGGTGCGAGAGGTTCGGAGAGAGAGAGAGACAAAGAAAGAAAAAAGGAGAGACGTGAGTCAAAGACAGAAAGAACAAAAAGGGAGAGGGAGAGAGCCAGAGAGAGACAGTCAAAAGATGGATTGAGATAAAGGGAGGCTGGAGAAAGCTGCCTTTGATTGCACCTGCTCTCTCTCTCTCTCTCTCTCTCTCTCTCTCTCTCTCTCACACACAAACATACTCTCTCTCTCTCTCCCTCTCTCTCTCTCTCTCTGTGTGTGGCAGTTAGGATGGAGGCACGGGTTTGTATGAATGTCTGTTCTAATGTTTACGTGAGCGTGAAAGGCTGGATTGATGGCAAGCGAGCTGCTCATTACATAGCGTGTGTGTGGATTTGGATCCTACAAGTGTGAGCGTGTAGACGGAGAGACACATGCATGAACGCACGCACACACACACACACAAGCAGGCACACACACACAGACACACGCACAAAAGCAGGCACGCAGGCACGCACACACACACACACACACACATGCACACACACACACACACACAAACACACACACACACACACACACACACACACAAGCAGGCACACACACACAGACACACGCACAAAAGCAGGCACGCACACACACACACACACACACACACACACACACACACACACACACACACACACACACACACACACACACTCACACGCACACTGAGACAAGTGCCTCTAGGACAGTGGGTTGTGTAGCAAGAAGCCCCCCTGAAGGAAGACAAAACTACAGAGCCCCTATATGAAAGCCTCCCCTCTCGACACAAGCTCCTCTCCCAAAGCAGGCTGACAGCAGAGCACAGTGAACCTCCTCTCTTTCAAAGCAACCTGAACACACAGCCTTTATTCCCTCCATTCTTACAGCAGACACTTATCAAAGAGAGGCTCTGTGGCTGCCGTGTGGAGTGCCAAACTGCGCGCAACACACACACACACACACACACAGACACAGACACACAGACACAGACACACACACACACACACACACACACACAGACACACACACACACACACACACACACACACACCTTTAGAGCACATAGCAGGGAGGAGAAAAGGGCTGGGAGAAGAGATGAAACACATTTAGTCTTGTCGGTATGGCAGCAAACCTACACCGGGGATGGTAACTTCCAATTGAAGGAGAAGAAACACGCCACTATGTGTATTTTAGGCGCAAAGATATGTTTTTTCTGCATGACAAAGTACAACTGTAGCACAGCAATACGAATATGAGAACACCCGCGCACGCACAGACAGACAGACAGACGCACGCACGCACGCACAGACAGACAGACAGACAGACAGACAGACGCACGCACGCACACAGACACACACACAGACACACACACACACACACACACACACACACACACACACACACACACACACACACACACACACACACACACACACACACACACACAGCCCTCCCTGCTCTGTCTCTCCCCGGGTCTCTCAGATTACATTTCATCGTTCATTGAGGCACAATAGAGCAAGCACAGGCCTTATTAAACATGATATCATCCCACTTGCATGTCTGTGTGACCTCACCTGATAAGTGGCCCTCATGAACTATTGATGGGGTTTCATGTCGAGGGCCTGGAACAGCGGCTCCACTCAGCACAAATAAATGGAGCCTGCAGGGACGACCGAGGTGCTCAAACCCGCCTGCTAATGGCTGATAGCATCCCGGGCCTGTTCAATTTCATGAAATTCAGATTTATTTCCAATCATTTACATTTCTTCTTTTTTTTTTTTTTGCCTTCTCGCCCACACACCGGGCTACAGGGGGGAAGCAACCAGTTAAAAAATAAAAAGGGAGGAAGGGAGGGAGGGATCTGCAAAGTACGTCCTTGACAGGAAGCAAATGGCATTGAGGGGGGGAATCCCATTGGGAATGAGACCTCAACAACTACCCTCCCCCCCCGCTTTCATACACTCCCCCCCCCCCCCCCCCCACACACACACACACACACACACACACTTACACACGCAAACACACTCAGAACCTGTCAACCGCGACCAAACTGATGACAAGACGGCGACAGACGGATTCACTGAGGAGAGGCGAACGCCACGTTCAACTCAATTAGCGCAGCGCCGCCGTTACAATGCCAATAGGAGATGAAATCTCCACATGATTGGCAACCTGTCAGTCCAGCCGCCGCGGTGGAAAACAACCATAATAGCAGCCACAATCAAATAAATTGAATAAACAAACGAATGAATAAATAAATAAATAAATGAATGAATGAATGAATGAAGAAGGGGGGAAGAGAAAAAAAATGGAAAAAACAACAAAAAACGTGTGTGCGGGGGTCTCCTCCATCACGGAGCAGGGGGGCAGGCGTTTAAATATGTGTGTGTGTGTGTGCGTGTGTGTGCATTATGTGAACAGAGACTGTGTGGAGGAGTAGGAGGAGGAGGAGTAGGAGGAGGAGGAGAGGAGGAAGAAGAATGGCAGCTCTCCCTCCTGGTCTGAACATTAGAGAGCCCTGGTCATATGTTATCCTGCCCTGCTGCCTAATGAGCCATTGGCCCAGGCATCTCCACCCACTGACACCATCGCATGGCTGGACACACCTTATTACAGAACGCAGACACACACACACACACACACACACACACACACACACACGCAGCCATACACACACAGCCATACGCACACACACACACTCATACACAGCCATACACACACTCATACACAGCCATACACACACACACACACACACACACACGCAGCCATACACACACACACACACACACACACACACACACACTCATACACTCATACACAGCCGTACACACACTCACACACCACACACACACACACACACACACACACACAGACGCACATACACAAACGCACATGCACACGCACGCACACACACACACACACAGCAGACCATCAGCGTCACACACAGTGCCTCTATAAGGGGTCACCAGGCTGTAAAAACATCTCTGCTGTTACACTGCTGCAAAATGGAACTGTTTAGTTTGCAACCTGTTTCCCCTCTTACAAGCTCCCTGAGAACGGTGGTCCACACTACAGCTCCTCTAGTGACAGTGATGGCTCCTCAATAACAGGACTGGAGGAGGAGGAGGAGGAAGGGGAGAGGAGGAGGAGGAGGAAGAGGAGGAAGGGGAGAGGAGGAGGAAGAGGAAGAGGAGGAGGAAGGGGAGAGGAGGAGGAGGAGGAGGAGGAAGGGGAGAGGAGGAGGAAGAGGAAGAGGAGGAGGAGGAAGGGGAGAGGAGGAGGAGGAGGAAGGGGAGAGGAGGAGGAGGAAGGGGAGGAGGAGGCATGGTGAGACATGGCTCTGCTAGGTGGTGCATGTTGTTGGACACCTGTGGTGGCGGAGACAGGGAGATGAATGCGTGCCTATGTGTGTGTGTGTGTGTGTGTGTGTGTGTGTGTGTGTGTGTGTGTGTGTGTGTGTGTGTGTGTGTGTGTGTATGTGTGTGTGTATGGGGGGGGTGGCTTCTGGTTAATAATGGATAGGTCAATCTCAGGCCTGTTAACTTCTTACCAAGGCACAGTGAGCACCGGGGGTGGTGGTCATGGGAGGGGACACATGCCCCTCCGAACAGCAGGCTATTACCACTGTTTTATTATTTATCAAAAGCGCTTTCACATCAAGTGGCTGATCCTGCCACTGCAGCTGCTCCCCCCACTCCCACCCCCGCCCGCCCCCCAACAGCTGGGTTTAGCCCCCTCCTCTGCCAATCAGCTGGGGCTCTCACCACTGGCCAATCAGTGGGCCAGTGGGGGGCCAGGTGGCCAATCAGCAGACGGAGGGGCTGGTTTGGTCACCCGAGCATGGACGGCAAGGTCACAGCAGCTGGGGGAGAGTTTAGTTTGGGAGATTCATTTGAAGTTTAGGGGTGGGGTGGGGGGAGTGGGTGGGGGGAGTGGGTGATCGATAGGTAGGTAACAGCTGGGGAATTCGCGAGAGAACATCAGGCACCAAGCTTACCCATTTAAAGTCTACGGGCAGAGAGAGGGAGGGTGTGAGAGAGAGAGAGAGAGAGAGAGAGGGGGGGGAAGAAAGAGAGAGAGAGGGAGAAAGAGAGAGAGAGGGAGGGTGAGAGAGAGAGAGAGAGAGAGAGAGAGGGGGAGAAAGAGAGAGAGAGAGATAGGGGCCCTTTTCCCATTATCTAACGGTAGCGGATTCAGCTTGAGGTGATGTAATGTAAATTTAATTCGGCTTCCAATCTTTCCAGTGAGAAGTGGAGCAAAAATGATTGCCGCGCCATTGCTGTTGATTGTGATGACCTCAAAAAACGCGACTGCTTGGCTTTTTTTTTTTTTACGGTGGGAAACGCTGGCCACCGCCACCACCGCCGCCACCACCACCGCCATTAAACACAAACAACGTCAAAGTGAAAAACATTGTTAGTCCTAATCATCTGCACTTGAGAGAGATTTTTAATGAAAAAAGTTGTGAGGGAAATGCTGTGGTGGCACTTTGGAAAGCTGATATTAATAAAGGCAATTCCCCTGGATAACGAAGAAGGAAGGAGGGTTGGGGCACACTCTC